>NC_048308.1:21522209-21599709 GCF_013100865.1 Trachemys scripta elegans | reverse complement strand
GAAAGTCGCAGGATATTTAGCAAGCATTACAAAAAAATGTTACTTTACATTATCTCTTGTCTGTCTAACTTGATTTCATTTTACTTGCGTTGTATTTAAATTTCTATTGAAAAGTTTAGTCAGAATCACTGGGCGAATTATGCCCCTTAAAATAATTTTCTTTTCACTTCATACTTAGGATGCAAATACAATATTTAGACGCTCAAACTGATGTTAATTGGTATCTAATAAATATATCCCTTATTCTGTTTGATTAACATATGACCTTTAGACTATGTTTCTAATTATATATTGACTAGCTGTGGTACGCTTGATCTACCATACTACTCATGGGTCTCCGTCATACCAGCAGTGCAACAAATAACTCTTTTCTATAAGCCTGATCCAAAGCCCAGTGAAGTCAATGGATAGACTTCCTTTGATGTCAACCTTTCAATCAGGCACTAATGGAACTTGAGGCTTGGATGAGATCTGTCTGGCTGTGCTTTAATCTAGAGAAGACTGAGATAATATGGGTTGGAAGTGGGAAGAGTTACTGAAATGTACATGGACAAACCAAGTGAGAAACTTTGGTATGTCATAAAATTAAGTTGCTTCTGGACACCCTCACTTTTGTGCAAAAGAAGTTTCTTTCCCCTCTTTGTTTTTAGTGAAAATAGTACAACCTTTTTTCTCCAGTGCAGACCTTGTAATAATTATCCATGCATTTTTCATCTCAGGATTAGAAAGCTGAAATACGCTCTACCTGGGATTTGTTTTTGTACCACTTGGAAGTTGAACCTAACACAGAATGTTTGGCTCTCTCATAAGTGGATTTACACCTTGGGAGCACATTCCACTAGTGCTCTGGAATCTGCACTGGAACTCAAGGTGTTGATAAACATTTTTCAAAAGCACCTAAGTTAGGTGCTTAATTTCCATTTGAAAAAGTTACTTAGGAGCCTAAGTCCTGTTGACTTCAATGAGAATTAGGCTTCTGATTGCCTATGTTATTTTAGAATATGTGACTTAATCCCTCAAGTCACTTATGCACTTTGGAAAATTTTACCCATAGTCACTTTTCAAAGTAGAACCACTATGAAAATGTGTTCTGCCTTTCTAACTGGAAAAATTCTCATGGAAACTGAAGGAGGGCAAGTTTATGATTAAGAGATGCACCCCTTACTCTGCTGCTGGGGAATGGATCTTTTAAGCAATTGCTACCATATTAGAGAATATTCTTCGCCTTGCAGGTCTCTCTTTGTCTCCTGGTCCCTATCATGTTTCATATAGGTCATGTTCCTCCTTCGAGTCAAGTGGGACTGTAGTTTTCATTTATTCCTCCTTATTTTATCTCCTAGAATATCCAGCTTTAAAGGGCCAAGGCCTATAACAAGCATAC
Organism: Trachemys scripta elegans; assembly: GCF_013100865.1. Lineage (NCBI taxonomy): Eukaryota > Metazoa > Chordata > Testudines > Emydidae > Trachemys > Trachemys scripta. Next base: position 21,598,328 of record NC_048308.1, on the reverse strand, counting down.
TGGACTGTACATGTTCTAAAGGATCAGTGCCCTGGTAAAATATGTATAATTTTATATTTGCTGCTTAAATCCCCAAGTGATTGTATCATATAAATGCTCATTTGTTCATCCCTCTGATACTTGGAATATATTTGATATTCATCTTTGCCAAGGAACATGCAATATAAATGCTTTCCTAATCAAAAAAGGCTTTGTGCATAAGAAACGTTACAGTTAAAAGTATAATGTGGCTGAATTAAACATTGTACATGTTCTCGTTGTGCTCAGTGTTTTTCTAATGATACATTTCTTGAAGAAACTTTATTTACAAATGGTAGACATTGAAAATACAAAGTAATTAAACTATAGTATTTTGTGTGAGAGAGAGAGGTATATCTCCATTACATACACAAATGTATATTTCTTTAATGATCAGGAAGAATGTATTGAATGCATGTAACAAATTATGCTTGTCCAAGTAAATACAATTAAAGTAGGACCATGGCATTACCTTTCACCCCTGCAAGCATATAGATTAAAATATGGCTTGGGTTGAAAGTGAAATAAATCTGATCATCAGTTTAGTTGTCTAGTGAATGCTTTTTTCATATGACAAAATCCATGCTTGATTAGCACAGTTAGGTACAGGAGGCAGACTCTGCAGAATTGGAAAAGTAAGGGTTATGCAGATCAAGGCTGAGGGGCTTTAGCAGAGTTTCAGGAGCCAACGTTTGAACTGCCCCTGCTGATACTGTTGCTCTAGCACCAGCACAAGTAACTCCAATTTTAAATGCTCAAAATTCAACTACACTTTTTTAAAAGTTTGGTCTGTTGTGGTGTGTAGGGTTTTGCAACCTGAGTGATATGTGCTTGTTATATATATGCTGTATATAATGAGAAAATAAAGGAATGTCAATAGGGGAAGGAGCTAGAAGTCAGTTGGTTTCTGTTTCCACCCACTAGCTGCATGACCTTGGGCAAGTTACTCCCTCAGTTTCCTCATGTGTAAAATGGGGCTAATAAGGCTTGTAATTTGGTCCTGCTTTGATCGGGGGGTTGGACTAGATGACCTCCTGAGGTCCCTTCCAACCCGAATCTTCTGTGATTCATGTCTATTATATAAAATAGCAAACTAAAGTACCTTTAAAAAGATGGCCCATGAATTTAGAAAAATGATTTCTCCCTTCATATTAAAACTGTAAATGAAGAAAGTAAGTTGTCAAAATACACTAATATAATTCCATCTTTGTAAATTGCATATTTTATGTGGAAATGTGAACTACTACATATTATCTCTTTTGGAAAGAGTTTTTGCTACAAGAAGAATAATGGCAGCATACTCAGCAGGCTGCAGTTGGATGAGATAGCATGCTTGCAGCATTTCTTTGCAGCATAATTGCAGCATCAATGAACCATGAATTCAGCCTAATTAACATAACTGGAACCACTGCAATCATGCTGCCATTCAATTTACTTTTTGAACATTCTGGTGAAGCATCACGGTTACACTATTTGTTGTTGAAATGCCATAGAGTACTATCTACTTACTGCTTCCCTGGCACTGTCCTGCTGTATTTATATTGTTTAAAGGTAACCCAAGAACTTTGGTGATGGAAGATCATTGTGTCATTTATTTCCAATAATTTTGTATTAATCTTCATGCAGAAAGTAATTAAACACATTCATATGATGCAAAACTCAGGGAACAAATGCACGGAAGATTTGCAGTCTCAAGGATAGATATAGACTCTACATTTTAATAAATTACTTTTAAGGCAAATAACTCCATGTTTGTAAAAAATAGTATTTATTTAAGAAGTTTTTTCAAAATAGTATTTTCTGTGATGCTGTTTAAACATTTATTTGATAACTTGTCTTAGAGATACTTTTATACAAAAGATTTGCATTCCATATTTTTAAAGTGTGCTAGTCAATAAAAATCTTCTTGTAGTTATCATTTGTTTTAGTGTAGCACTCATATATAGCTCTAGGCACTGTACAAATACATATTAAGTGTCAGTCCCCTGCCTCAAAGAGCTTGCAATCTAAATACGCAAGGCAAATAAAGGGTAGGAGGGGAAATAGAAGCAAAGAGAGGTGCAATGGTTTGCTTGAAGGTGCACAGCAAGTCAGTGGCAGGGTTGGAAATAGAATGCTGATCTTCTTAGTCCACTCCACTTTTCTGTGCACTCTAGACCATGCTGCCTTTCTACTCACTGTATGTGGGATTAGTTACCTTCCATATGGTAGGCATAGATTTCTGTTTTGTTTATATTCTGCACTGCACCTATTATCATGGTGTGTGAGCACCTTCTAAAAGTATTCAAGATCAATGACATCAACAACATTTCTTTTTCATTCATCTCCCCACAACTTTGGGGAGTGAGTTACATATTTTTATCCTTATTGCAATGCTAAACAATTATGAATCACTTTGTGGGAAAGCAAGTTCAAATCAGTGAGTTTTGCATTTGAATCTGGAAGTGGTAAGATTTGAGGTCATTCTTGGTTATTTCTATAATTAATTCCATAATCTCAGGGTTGGCTGCTCAGAAAGCCACATCTACTGCATACACAAGCCTGACCCTTGAAATAAACAATTCCGTTTTCTCTGAAGAGTGGATCTGTTGAGATCCCAGAGGGTGAAACAATCGTTTAGGTATCATGAGCTCAGTCCATTGAGGACTAAATATTATAAACTTGATCAGGTATTAAACTGGCTGTCAGTGAAGTGAGTGGGTGTACAGAAGTAATGTATTCTTGGTATCTCACATTGCTGTGAAAGTGTGTTGCTGCATTCTACATAAGTTGCAGCTTTTCCAGGGCTAATGCTTTCAAGCTAAGATATATTGTATTGCAGTAAATTAAATTGGAAGTAATGAAAGGCATGTATGATTGAGGTTAGGTCATCATTGAAGAGGATGGGGAATTCTTCTATCAAGCGGCTGATGACAGAAAGCATTTTTTGCAGCTGATGCTGTCTGACAATCCAGTGTCAGTGAGTAGTCTAGAAAGACTTCTGGTTTGCAGACTAGATGTCATTTGAAGGAAAAGGAGGAAAGTTCTTCATAGTGTTTCCCTCTAAGAGGATAATCTCCATCTTCCCTGGGTGTAGCTTCAGCTGTTTCTTCTTCATCTACATGCTGATATCAGTCAGCTCTATGATGTAATAACTCCCAGGCTCTGCAACTCCCCAGTTCATTGAATTGCTGCTGTTATCACTGAATATATCTACTTCAGGAATATAATTGTTAAACTTCTCACTCTGAGCATTTAAGTGCTTAATTTAGCTGTTGGATCTCTTGAAATTGAGGTAAGTCATAGCTGGAACCGAGATGCCTTCCATTCTTGATCTTTCCTTCAGTTAGTATTGAATGAACTGCTCTCAGATCTCTGCTCTAGTAAGGGTAGAATGTCTTGTCAGAGCTCTTTGCTTCAATTGTATAGGAGAGATAGGGAAGTCTCTCTGTGGGAAGGAACCAAATTTCGTCCTCTGAAAGTGATTATGCAAAATGGCACTTCATAAAGGAGTAGACTGTGCGTTCTGGAGGCAAGTCCATTGGAGGGATATGAGTATCATGGTGTGCAGCCCTGCATGTAAGAATGGGTGTTTCACATGGGGAGCCTGTAAGCAAGGGTGTTTCAAGTCAAGAGTCATCATGTGTCTTAAGGGAGCAAACACAGTAGGGTTAATGTCTCAGGGTAGCTGGATGCAAAAAGATGAGGACGTCTGGGAGAAGCCCAAAGTAGAGTACCGAGGGAAGAGTGGTCCACCTGTGACCTTCTCCAATAATCTTGCAATCTCCCAATAACCATTCTGCCATGTCTGGAAAAAGCAATGGAAACTCACCACCAATAGCTTCCTTTCAGCCTCCTTTAGAAATATTAATTTATTTCTGTTTACTGGTATCTTACATGATACTTTTAAACTAAGTGATTATAGGTATCTATTGAAAACATCTTGCTTTTTTTAAAACAAATTTAATATAAAAACTTCTTGCTAGTATATGAATTTCATATAGTTAGTCTGATATTGATAGGATCTGTTTTTTTCTACTGGGAAATCATATAGAAATAGAAAATGCATTGTATGCAGAACTTGAACATCACGGTTTTCAACGAGAGTAAGACAATATAGAGGAAACTTCTCTAACTTAAACCACTGCTTCTGATGTAAATGCCTATGTGACCTTCCTTATATATGTTTTTGATAAGTATGTAGTATAGCTTTGCATACTTAAAATTAAAATACATAGATATTCTTTGAAACTTCAGATATTCACAGTAATATAATTGCAGTAATAATGACATAAGCATTCTAGGCTGTGGTTCAAGAGATCATGAATTCCCACTGATTTTCAGAGAAGCCTTAGGGACTTAGGTGGCCAAATACCATTGACTGTCAATGAGCTTTAGGAACTTAATTTTCTTATACTCCTTTGAAAATCCCAACCTGAGTCCCCATCAAGTACTGACCTTGCAAAGCAGCAGTAGGGGAGCACTGAACTGTTAACACTCAGGTTTTCAACACTGCCTAAGGGATTTGAATACCAAGGTCCCCATAATGTAATGGGAATTGGGTATCAAAATCCCTTTGGGGTCTTAGAAAAATCTCAGTCTAAGATATTAAACCCAAGGCTTCACTTCCTAATTCTGAACTTGAATATTGTAGAGAGAGAACAAGAACTACCTGGGGTGGAAGCAGTTTCTTCGGTCTTATTTTTCTCATCTTACCACTAGTAGGCTCTTTTCCCATGAAGTTTCTGTCACTACCATTCTTTTCATCTTTATCCCTATTTAAAAAGGAAAAAAAATAACATAGTCACAGAACTTCATTCATTGCGGGTGTCGGCACATCCCTAAGATTAACACTGCTTCTGGCCTATCTCTAATGGACGTTCACGGGAGAGTTAAATCTTTAGCAGTTTTGGGGAAAATATAGTTTAGGAGCCACAGATTGGCCATCATCTCCTTCTTTCTATGTAAAAGGGTTTAATATAAGGTTATATTGTGGACAATTGTTCTGTGCTCCATTTGTATCTAAAGTACTTAAGAGGCCTCCATCACTGTAGTATCTGGGTGTCTCCCAATCTTTAATATATTTATCCTCACTATACCTCAGTGAGGAAGGGAAATACTGTTATCCCAGTTTTACAGATGGGGAACTGAGTCACAGAGAGGCTAAATCATTTGCCCAAGGTCACAATGGTCACACTGTGGCAGAGCATGGAATTAAACCCAACCCTCCCAAGATCTAGGATTCTGCCCTAACCTGCACCATCCTTTCTCTTTAATGCAGGTCTTGTCACTGAGCTTACCAGTACAGTGCCTTATTATTCTGGGGAGCACTTTGTACTGAATTTATAAAACCAAGCTCTCTTTTATTCTAACATGTGATATGCCTATCAAAAATAGAGAATATACAATGCATCCCAATACACATGTTAAATTATGCAAGAAATACAGTGCTGTAACTCTAGAAGTGTAGTGGCTTCATGGGACATGCTATAGGATTTTGCAGGGCCCCAAGGACCCACAAAATTCCATTGGGCGTTTTGAATTCACTTCTCAGAAGAATCAAATCCTCATGGTCTGTTAAAAAGCTTTGAAGTTTCATTTTCTCTGCAAGGATATGTTTGAACATTTGCTTTGTCTAGGTACTGTATATTTTCACATTCAAAAACCACTTTAAATCAGCTAATGGAAATGCAGGCCCAGTGACTACTGTCCCAAGCAAGGCCCTATTTCCAGAAGACACTTAAACTCACATGCAACTGTAAGCATGTGAATATTCCCATTGACATCAAAGCCAATGAGACAGCTCACATTCTTTAAATTATGCATGTGCCTAAATCCCTTCCTAAATTGGGGACCAAGAGCATATCAGAGGATTGAGGGGAAAGCGTTCAAGTACGCTGGGGTTCAGAGAAGAGAATGGCTCATGAGTTGCCTCTCTTTCTGGGCTCATGATTTTTTGAGTTACTGAATTAGCCCAAGAATTTGCTTCAATACCTAAGGCTGGTCCTTGGGAATTGCTCCTGCTGAGGAACCTATCCAAAAAGCCTTTAGGAACTGATAGCAGAAGTGTGGCTCTATAAATCCATCATAAATTGAATATGATGTTTCAGCTGTGTATTTTAAATAATTAAATGTAGCTACAATTAATACGTAGACATGACTGAATTTTCGTCATCATTATTAGCCCTGATTTCTGTGTTTTAAGGTATGATATTGCAACATTTAAATCAGTGGAGTTTTGTCATTGACTTCAACAATCTCAGGATCAAGAACTTAAATTGTCAATGGGTCAAAACTTACCAAATGGCTTGTCAGCCAGAATCTATATTTTATTTAGCTAAAATTATTTTGAAAAGGCTAATTTTTAATTACATAGCTTAATTTGGACCTGATCTCTGGCCTTTTTGAAAATTGTAACTTAAAAATATTTTAAATTAACAGAATTTTTCATAAATGGTCCATTATGGGGACTAATACCCATGTTTTTTATTTTTGTTTTTATTTAATCAACTTATACGTACAAGTCATCTGAGTATCTCATGTGCACACAGTATACTGCAGGTCCTGTTACCATTGCTGAATGACATAAAGGAAATAAAGGGGAAAAAACAGTTTTATTCTTGTTGTTTTAGTGGTGACTCTCTTTCATTACTCTCCTTAAGCAGTCTACAATGTCTGCTAGATAGTTTAGAAAGCTCTACTTTGTTTTACTTTTCTTCTGGGTTTTATCTGTTCATCTATACATTCTTTTATCAAAAAGTTGTATTTTCTGTCCAAGACTCTTTAGTAATAAACTTTCCAAAGTTAGGGATCAAGCTAAGGAGTAGTTGTGCTGAGAAAGGATTTAAGGAAGTGGAAAGGGTAGCTAGGTTGGTGGGTTGTTGTAAGACCATGCCTGGAAATGAACTGTTTAGAAAGAAAAATAGAGGAAGCAGTGCCAGTTAAAGATACCTAAAAAAGGTTATGATAGGCATCCAAACTATGTGGATAGGTGATCAGAGCTTTTCAGAACCTTATTGCTGATTTGAGTCAGGCATCTACTGAATGTAAATGTACAGAAGATTATTGACTGCCCATACATTGCAAGTAAAATAAAGTCAAGTTTGTTACTGACTATAGTAACTAAGAAATGATAGAGCAAAATGTTTTGAGGGTAGTTTGAAATTGTGTTTCAAGTTTAATATACTGCAAAACAACACATTTGAATAGTTGCCTGATGTGGTAGAAGTACAGAATAACTGTTCTCTTGTAGGATGCAAGAAAGAAAATAATCATTTTTTTGGAGAACAAATATTTTATTCTTTGCTGATGGATGCAAATTCTGATGAATCTCATACTCTGAAAAGTTAAGTGTCAGAAATAATTAATCTAAAAGCGTGAAGGGAATAAATTGCAATCAGAAATTAAGAACTTTTTCTCACTACTATGTGCAAAGATATCATTTTATGACCACTTATATTTAGTTTTCAAGTCCTACTTTTTATCTGTAGTTCCCCCATTTTTTTCACTGATGATGAGAGTGAAAACAACCTCTCAAATAATTTTTAGAACTTTACGTATCATTACCTTTACTTTTCTCTCTAGTTTGATATACTTTGTCATACTGACAGAATTGATAGCATTGCCACATTATCAGTTGCTTACATCATTAATTGTCCATAACAGACGTAGGCCAACATTTTCAAATTTAGTTACATAAAGATTTATTTTGGGTGGGTTTTTTTAGTATATTTTGTTTCCTTTCTTTAAATACCACCATCTAGCTCTCAAGAATAAACTGTGCAGAAGAGACCACCTCCTGAGACTATTTCTGTTTTTATGCTGCTTTTTCTTTTTTCTTTTCCCAAGTACCTAAGCATGGCATTGTTTAACCAGCCCTCTGTTAAACCAGAAGATTTACTTCTCTGGTTTACAGATATATTTAGAGTTGTGAATAGGCTTGTGTTTGTATTCAGATGATATTTGTATATGGATTTTTTTTTTTTTTTTGTTCAGGAAATATTTGGATTTGGAAAACATCTAATGGATATAATGGGGAAAAACATAAATTATGATGAGAAAGGGAGTGAGGACAAACTTTTAATTTTTAAAATTATTTTATTATGAATTGATGTAATTTATTTTTGTTATCATTTATCATGTGTATTGCAGTAGCACATAAGGAGCCCAGTCTTGGATCAGTCCCTGTTTGCTAGGCACTGTACAAACTCACCAACAGAAAGATGGGTAGTAGGGTCTTAAGAAGGGGTTTGAAGGCTGGCAGTGAGCTGGCTTTGCGGATGTTTATAAGGACCTCCTCATATGCATCTTCATGAAGTAATTTTGGTAGAGATAACAAAGGCAGCCCTAAGTGGGCAGGACAGAGTACCAAATAGGAATGGCTGAAAGATAAGACAGCAGTGTATTGACTGGCAGCTGGAGTTCAGTGCATACCACAGCAACATCCCAGTTCAGAGCTGGCTGGAGATACCTCTTGTGTGGGTAAGGGCAGAAGCCTGCTGAGTTTGAGGCAGCTGGACCAGATTATCTGTTCTGATTTGTGTTGGACTGTTTAGGTTTTGAAAACTAAATCCATTCCTAAAGAAAGAAACTGAAATTCTGCTATTGTTGGGAACTATATTTGATGTAATGGCTTGCAAGTCGACTTTAGTCACATACACTGCCCTGAAATGATGCTATGCAATAACCATATGATTAAGGCACTTTTAGTGTCTGGTACCAGAAATTGATTTTTCATAATGTATTTGTTTTTGGTTTGTGTTTTCTTGGGTTTATTTATTTATTTATTAGAATTATGAAGAATAACAGGGGGAATGAACATTAATCTTTTTTTTTTTTTTTAAGTCTTGAAATGTAGCCTACCTACCTACAGAATTTCAGGGAATTTTAACTGTAAGGGAGGTCTGAAATTGCTTCATTTTTCTGTTGTTAAGATCATTCAGGACAAATAACTGGGCTTTAAACTTCTTAAAGGACCTATTTGTAATTATTTGTAATTCATAAACTAATTGACATATCTACATGTAAAGTCTCAAAATTCTTTCTGTACTCAAAGAGTAAGTACTGTAATTTTGGGGAGAACAAGCGGTATTCTTTATAAGTGGTAGGATCACTGATTTAAGGGTAAAACTTAGCCCAACCTTCACCATGGAACTATGAGCAGTGCTTCCATAACAACATACAGTGCAAGATATAATCTGTGAATTCCTGCTCCTTCCAAATACCATCCTCTGACTCATGCACTGCATCCCAATAACTGGCAGTGCTCTGTGTCATTTTTTCTCACTTCTGTGCCTAAACACTAGATAATACATTAACACTCCCCTTAAAATAATATATTTATGAATTTTTTGGTTGATTTTTTGAAAAAGAATCGTGAGAACATCATCTTCTCTTGTTTTCCTCCCAAGAAGCAGTGCAAAGAGAGCAGGAAAGTGCTTCCAAATAGCACCAAAAACTATTGAAGATGTAAATCCAGCCACTAATTAGCTGGAATCTTCTCGTGAGACTTGGAAATTTCCCTTACCTCATTTTGGCACATGCTCTTCTGAATATCCAGCAGCCAAATATTTTCTAGTTTATATTCAGAAATATTTGCCTTGCCAAGTATTACTTGTATTCATGCTGTCTGGCAAATTTGTTATTTGATTTGCCCATCCTGCTATGGGCCCATCTCCTGCAAAATGCTGAGCATCCTCAGATCCCATTTAAGTCAGTATGATTTGAGGGAGCGCCGCACCACACATGACCTATGAAATATGTTTTCAATCTGCAAGGGAAGCATTTGCATAATAAAATGTGACTGAATAATGACTAAGATGCAGTCCCGAGCTGGAGGAAGAATATTTGATTTGGAGAGGAGGGGGAAAGGAGAGAGGTCTGGGTAATACAGAAGTTGAAAATACGCAGATGGAGATGCTACTGTAAAAATAGGATTTTCAATGTCAGGGATGATGCAGTGCAGTGATTAAATTAAAAAATGGTACCATGAGTGTTTATACTTCCATGAAAGTACTTGCTGACCACTTCTTGACAACTATATAGTGTCACAACTACAAAAGTAAGGTGAGCCCATAACTTCATGAAACTGTACATCAGAAGAACTGTGAAATCCCTCCACTTCAGCTGATAACCACCATTAAAATGTTTATTTTATCTGTTCATTTTAAAAGCTCTTTTTAAAAGAAATATGTATTTGAGCATTTTAATTCTGTAACATGGGAAGGTGACCAAGTGCAATTAAGAAAATGCAGCATTTTCTTCTGAACACTTCTCGACTCTACTTTTGTGCTTAAGAAACCTCAGTAAAGTAAATTTTTGCATCATATAATTTCAAGCCACTTACAAACAAAATCCCAACAAATACCAGTAAATGTCTCTGATTATTAAAGATGGGATGTGGCCCTTCTCCTGAGCTAATCACGTCCTCCTAGTTATAAATATAAGCATGTAACTTACCCACATGTCAGGGCTAGATATAAAAAAAAAAAAAACCTCCAGTATTATCAAGCTGCAGATGTAACATTTTTTTTCAAAAACTGGTCCCATATTCACAAAAGAGTGGCTGTTTTTAGACCCTACATTTCAGTGAGATAATCCGTAAATTAATTTTGATCAAACTTGAAGGACCATCATCCTTAAATGAATCCAAGAGAATTATATTGCTTGTTGAAAATTATAGTTAAAGTATCAGGATGTTGCTTTTCTAGTTTAAAAGACCAGCTAAAGCACTTCCAGTATAAATGTTTAGGTTTACTTAGCAGTAATTTCAGAGCTGTGAATACACATTTGGACTCAGAAATTCAAAATGTATGTAAAAATGTGCCCATTGTATGCCTACATTTAGCGTCTAAAGTATACCTGTGTGTCACATATTTTGCATGTTAACAGCAAAGGAGATTAAACTCAATGGACTTACCAAAAAAACAGCAGTTTTCTTGATAAAACTGAAATCATCCATGTAACTTTCTTCCAAGAGTTAGCATCTGTATCTTCCCCCCCACCCCCCAGACCAGCTTTCTATTCCATAGGGAAGTCACATTGTCTTGTAAACTTGCATGAGATTTAAAACAAAACAACACTTGGTTTTATTCATTTATTCAGCAATATAATTTCCAACCTTCCTGTCTTAGGCTGAATGTTTCCTTCTTAATGTAAAATAAATAAATGCCTATGAGGAAGATAGCTATAAAAACCTTTGTATCCTGAATCAAACTTGGCACAGAAGAGGTTGATATTTTGACAATCACCGGTGAAGTATTACAGAGCATGAAAGTCTAGCTCTTAGCCTGAAATGAGATTAGATCTGAATGTAAAGAAGAAGTAACAAAGGTCCACAAAATTACTGAAAACTGAAAATATATCCTGTCCTCACTCCCACACATTCCACACTTTCATTGTGTGACTGACTGTAAAGAGAAGTGAATCTTTGTTTCTCCTTGCACCCCAGTTCCCATCCAATCAATGCCAGAGAAATAAGTGAGAGGTTTTGGGGAGCAAGCACCATTTGATGTCAGTCTGCCTAATGTTTCCATATGATTCTACCAGCAGTAGGAACATCAAAACCAGAAAGCCTGCAGCTACTTTTAAACAGAGGGAAGATTTATTTTTTATTGGAAATACATATGCAAACATAGTTAATCCACAAGAACTTCCTCCACATCTAAAAACTTGGCTCAGGTTGTATGGCTTTCGTAGAACCCTGCAAAACCCTGCACTTTGCCTTTGGTTTATGACTCTTAAAGTGCCAGAATTGTATTTGCTTTAGGTGAAGAGGAGGACCAGCAAACATTGTAGGTGAAAGAATCTGATGTATTCAAATAGCACAATCCCTGAACTAGACTAGTTTACGCCAGAAAAACATGAATGCGCATCCATATATGAGAACTTTAAAAAATATGTTTTGGGCCAACATTCCACATCTCCAGAAAATTTCACTGTTCAATTAAAATGGAGGGAAAGGGACATCAGCCATATATCCAGTGATTCATAAAATCATAGAAACGTAGGGCTGGAAAGGACCTGATGAGGTCATCTAATAAAGCCCCCTGCACTGAGGCAGGACCAAGTATACCTAGACTAGTGGGTCTCAAATTTTGTACTGGTGACCCCTTTCACATAGCAAGACTCTGAGTGTGACCCCCCCCCCAAATTAAAAGCACTTTTTTATATATTTAACACCATTATAAATGCTGAAGGCAAAGCTGGGTTTGGGGTGGAGGCTGACAGCTCGGGACCCCTCATGTAATAGCCTCGCGACCTCCTGAGTGGTCCCGACCCCCAGTTTGAGAACCCCTGACCTAGACCATCCCTGGAAGGTGTTTGTCTAACTGGTTCTTAAAAACCTCTGATGATGGGGATTCCACAGCCTCCCTTGGAAACCTATTCCAGTGTTTAGCTACCTTTATAGTTAGACAAATATCCTAATATCTAACCTAAATCTCCCTTGCTCCAGATTAAGCCCACTACTTCTTATTCTATCTTCAGTGGGCATGGAAAACAATTGATCCCCGTCCTCTTTATAACAGCCCTTAACGTATTTGAAGACTGTTATCCAGTTCCCCCATGAATTCCAGTTTTATTTCATGCATCTGAAAGTTGCCAGAAAATACATGAACAACAATAATAAGGGAGTTCAGCAGTTCTTACAGCTCTAATCATAGTGATTTACATCTGAGATGAACTAATATGATGAAGTAAAGAATATAATGCTTACGCAGAGAGACCTGTTTATGAACTGCAAAGACAGTATTTAGGAGCTTATGTTCTGTTCCCAGTGGTCACCTTTTTCTAAAATCATACTATACTTGTTCTGGACATTTTTTCAGTTCCTTATAGCTGGGAATAGGACCCCTCTGTACATGTCTCAAAAGAGAATAACACACAAGAATACAATCCAGGAATGGATTGTTACAAGAACCATGCCTATTTTATGGTTTCTTTTGGATAAAGTCACCGTTTTAGAAAACCATCACAAAACCAGCGCTCACCTTCTGGTTAAGACAGACTAATATGACAACAAACCACTATTCTCCCTTTATCTGTATTCATACCTTTAAAATTTCCCAGCTCATTTCTTAGATTCATTGGCAGCTGTGTGTTTCTTAATAGAGGCTGGGGTGGAATGGACACTCATGCTTTTCTGGTAATCATTGCTTTGTATATTTCTCCAAGGATAATCTGGAAAGGTAAACTTGTCTGCTAGCAGATTTCTTCAGTCTTTGCAATAAGATTAAATATTCTCTTGGGGTAAAGGAAGTTCACTGGAAGTAATATTCTGAAATGTCCATAATCTTTGACTTAATCATTAATACAAGAGTTCTCTTAAAGAAAAGAATGATTTTTAAAAGCTTATAGTAGTACCTAGGAAAAGGAACTGGAGTACTTGTGGCACCTTATAGACTAACAAATTTATTTGAGCATAAGCTTTCGTGGGCTACATCCCACTTCTTCGGATGTAGAAGTGGGCTGTAGCCCACAAAAGCTTATGCTCAAATAAATTTGTTAGTCTCTAAGGTGCCACAAGTACTCCTGTTCATTTTGCAGATACAGACTAACATGGCTGCTACTCTGGAACCTAGTGGTACCTAGCTTTATAAGGGATGTAACACATTCTACCTTTATTTTTTGTATGCAAAATTATCAGGAATGAGTCATTTTGTGAAAGCCACACAGAAAATTATCAATTAATAGTATATTGCCTACTGGTGCCAGTCAGTGTCATAGCTTGTGATTTGGCATATGGTGCTAATTTGTCACTGCTTGCTACCATGAGGCACTTTCGCACATTAAGTAGGCTGTTCTTTATAACCCCCATTTGGGAGGGGTGGGGGTTGTTTATGTGCTCAATTGAAACTGATACATTGTATTGTGAGTGGATACACCTCTGGCTTCTCCAGCTATATATGAAAGCCCAAATGCCAGATATACACTGTGTATTCAAATATTTTGGCTGGATTTGAAGCCAAGAATATTGAAGTGGCAGTCCATGAAGAACAACCCCTCAACTGTTGTTAAGGAAATGTGTTGTATTGTCACTAAATATTAATTCATTAGAACTCAAGCAACTTCCACAACTTCAAAATGCAATATTTATCTACGGTTACGAGAAAACAGTGGTAGTATGAAAATGAAAAGATTGTGGATCGAATAGTTCATCTTTTTCCCACAAGCTGTCTTCTAGAGGAGCCACCTCTGTCTCTTAAACTGTGTTTCCTGCTGAACAGCACAGTTTTCTCTCATACTGAAGTTTCTGTGTAGTTGATGCTAAACAAGCCCTTAGTTATTGAGCATTTCTATTGAGAAACTCATCATCTGTGCCTTGCTACAGATACAATCTGCTATTGGATCTCTAGTTTTGTGAACTTTCAATTAATTTAACTTTAGCTATGGAGGTGTTGAGAATCCTCAGTCTACAATATGTGTTCTCCATGCACACACGTGGGTGTGTAAGTGGAGAAAGAAGATTGGGGCAGGGGAGAAAGCAAAAGAAGCACATACACACAGATACTTACTTGCACATAGTTGTTTTCAGTGAGACTGAGATTGGGGAGAGCTGGAGCAAACTTATTTAAAATATGAAATGCATTTGGCTCCAACAATATTGGATTTCCTTAAAATTTTATGCAGCCAATATTAGATTATCACCTCTTCAGGGCAAGGGCTGTGTCTTCCTATGATTATAGATAGTACCCAGAACACTTGTGCTCCAATCCTGATTGGACCCTTTCGATGCTGCACAATATAAGAAATAATAATAATTACTAATATGTTTCACAAGCAGCTTTCTGCAGTGAAAAAGGCAACAAATCAAATATAGCCCTTAGCAATATTACACAAAAAACAACAAAAGTGTGCTCTATTTTAAAGTGTACTAGCAATCTAGAAAGGATTTTCAGTCTGGGGCTATGTTAAACGTTAGTAGTGAAACGTGGATACATCTTTCTTTGATCTCTTCTCTAGCTTATACAGAATAATAGGATCAAAATAAAGTACCATTTATATGTACACCTCTTCCCTTTGATCTTACCAGCAAATAAATAAATACTGCTTCTCTAACTCAGCTCCTTTTAGTTCAAACCATTGGTGTTTTCCATGGCTTTCTATACGTTGTGTTACTGCCTGTTTTGTTGCGTTTGAACTTACAGTTGTATAATTTTTACCTTTAAAAGTTTTACTACGACTCATGCAAAATTTCCAAGAAAGAAACAGCATAATTAAATAGGTAGTTTATTGTGAATTATGTATATAAAATTTATTACATAATTTATAATTCATAGAGGAAATGTTGGTGTGTTTCAAAATCTCTGAATGTGCTAGCGATGGATTCACTAATAATTTAGGGTAGATTGTTAAATTGCAATCTGCTCTGAATAAGGAACTGTGCCTAGCTGCTGCACGCCAGCAACAGATCAGGGAGGGAATTGTGACTCTCGTAGTCACCAGTTCTTTGTCCCCTCCTTGCTCCAAGGGGGAAGTAATCTGCCACTGGTATAAATACTAGCTGATATGTGTGTACAGATGGAGCCAATGTACAGGAGTAGCAGCCTCACAGTCCTTATAATGGGTCCCCTTACCCTGTGTAGTGGCCCATGATAAGGGAAGCACACAGATGAGTCAAAGGTGCTTTTCACCCTCTTACTCCCCTGTGTGTTATAAGAGCAGGTCACTATCCTGCCTTTAGAAATAATAATTATAGAATGTGCCTACTTAAGTGAAAGGCTGTTTCTTTGCACTCCTTGAAATCCCTCTTCAAGACTCCCCTCTGTCCTGATTCCTGCAAAAACTTGACACTGGCTAGGCAGCTGGTGTGCTGAGATCACTGCTTATCATGATGAGCGGGCCTTTCTCATTGTTTCTTTGTGCTCTCTCTGCCTCTTTGTTGCATCCACTTGTTATCTGTGGTCAGAGACCAGAGGTTTTCAACCTGTGGTCCGTGGACTTCAGGGGTCTGCAGACTATGTCTAAGATTTCCAAAGGAGTCCACAGCTCTGTTAGAAATTTGTTTAGGGGTCCACAAATGTAAAAAGGTTGAAATCACTGTCCTAGACTATGTTCATCTGGATAGGAGCTATTTGTTACGTGTTTGCATTGCGCCTAGAACAATGGGTCCCTGATCCATGGCTGGAGCCTATACAGTTCTGTAATACAAATAATTGAAATCCAAACAATAAATAATAATCCACTAATTAAAGAAAAAGAACATTGCTTTAATGTTTTATTCTGAATATTTGCCAGCAGAACTTCCGAAGATGTTTGCAGCTGTATTTATCTTCTAGTTTCAGCATCTATTCTATAAAAGCTTTGACTTTAAATACCAGTAGGACATAAGAAGCATCCATCCTCCCATACCTGCAGCTGCCATTTACATATTAGAGGTGGGTCCAGAAGTTCGACACTTTGAAAGCTACAGTTACATCATTTAAGGAAAGGGTTAAGGGATGCTTCATAGAAGAAGTAAGATAAAACAGTTACAAAGAATATTATTAATTTTTTTTCCTTACAGTAACAACAACAACAAGGCCAGAGGGTGTGTTCCAACTATAAGGGGATCACACTTCTCAGGCTCCCAAGCAAAGCCTATGCCAGGGTGCTGGAGAGGTGGTTATGCCCGTTAGCTGAACCTTGGATTCAGGAGGTACAATGCGGATTCCGTCCTGGCTGTGGAACAACAGACCAGCTCTTTGCTCTCTTGCAGATACTCAAAGGGTGTGGGAATTTGCCGATCTGGTCCACCTTTGTTTTGCAGTCCTGTCTTGTGGGAAGTGCTGTGGGAATATGAGTTTCTGGTGCTATTTTTGCATGCTATCCAATCTCTCTATTATCAGATGAGAGTTGTGTTTGTATTCTTGACATTAAGTCGAGTTCATTCAAGGTGGGCGTTGGACTCCACAAGAGGTGTGTCTTCTCCTATTCGTGATTTTCATGGACAGAATATCAAGGTGCAGATGAGCTGTGGAGTGCATCCGGTACGGGGACTTGGAGGTACCATCTCTGCTGTTTGCAGATGATGATGTCCTTCTTACTTCTTAAGAATGCGATCTCTGATGTGCACTCAAATGTTTCACTGCTGAGCGTAAAGCAGCTGGAATGAGAATCAGCACTTCCAAATGAGAGGCCAAATGAGAGGCCATGGTCCTATCCCAAAAGAAAGTGGACTGCTCTGTCCAGGTGAGGGGAGAGCAGCTGCCCTCTGTGGAAGAGTTCAAGTGTCTAGGGGCCTTGTTCACACGTGATGGCAAGTGGGAGCATGAGATCAACCAACAGATTGGTGCGGGGGCAGCAGTGAGCTGAGTTTTTGGATGAAGCTCTCTGTTTACAGGTTGCTCTACTTCCCCATCCTTATCTATGGTCATGAACTTTGGGTAAGGACCGAAAGAATGAGATTGTGGGTACAAGCAGCGGAAATGAGGTTTCTCTGCAGGGTGGCTGGGCTTACTCTCTGACACAGGGTAAAAAGCTCAGCTATCCGGGAGGGCATTGGAGTAGAGAGGCTATTTCTCCGGATTGAGAGGAGCCCATTGAGGTGGCTTGGGCACCTGATAAGGATGCCCCGGGAGGCTTCTCTTGGAATTCTACCAGGAACATGCTACTGGGCAGAGGGCCCAAGGCTGCCCCAAGATACACTAGAGGGATTATATCTCCCGCCTGACCTGGGAAGGCTGGGGAATCCCCCAGGAGGAGCTGGAACCTGTTGCAAAGGAAGAGGAGATCTGGTCCTCCCTACTCTCTATGCTGCCAACCCTCACCAGGAAAACAGCATAAAGGAAAAAAAGAAGCAGCAACGAGCTCATTCTAGTATTGTGGTGATCATGAAATAAATGAGCTCTGTCATGAAGCCAGTGGGTACAAGTTAATATAAGACAGAAAAGGAATAATAATAAAATAAAACAACAGTGGGTCCAGAGTTCCTTCATGACAATGACAATGTGATTGTATTGTAGTCTAAGGCACTGGTGCGAGTATTATTTTTTGATGCTTGAGTGAAACATATTTACATATATACAAAGTTCTGTCAATAAAGCTATAACATTGTAGCACTATACTTGGTATTTTACTTTTTGTACCTTAAAAGTAATTTACTATTGTTCAAAAATTCAGCTCTCACTGGTTTTGTTTCCAGAACCCCCAAAGGAAGAGAAAAACAACAGAAGTCTATAAAGGCAAAAAGGATGTATTCTCATTTCAGTTCACAGAACTTCTTGCCTTTGAACAGTACAAATATGTACCCCCTAGGTTTGTAACAACACTGAAAGGATACAGAATACTTGAAACATCAAATTAACAGCAAGTCCACTATAGCTATGCAGAGTTTTACCAGAACACCCAATAGATCTTGACAAGAATTTCATTGAGCTTTAACCAACTTGCCAAGCTTTACAAAATCCTATACTGCAGACTCTCCTTCAAGGAATAAACTTTAAAAACTTTGCAAGCAAACTGAGTTGAGCTTTACATAAACAAAAACTGATGCTCGATGGTCTGTAGATGAGATTTTTAAGGAATTGCCCCCTGTTCTTCACACCTGTATAAACCTAACATTAAATAAGAAAAATCCACAAAGCACATCAACAAGCCGTAGTGGAAATATACTGTGCGCTCACTATAAGGAACATTTGTGGGGACATGGCTTCCATTAGTTATAGAGATGTATTCCCTATACTGAATATGCAATAGTATCCTTTCACTTACTGCTGGATGTTCTGCAGAAGCATATAGTGGCATGGGGTCCATTAACCACAGCACTTTCAACACAGTTACAGCATGACAGATAATAGAGCCATGGGCAGATGCCCAGTGTCCCAAGAATCTGTTGGGAGATCATCTTTTGGCTATTGCCACATTAGAAAGGGAAGAAGTGAAGAAATATCAGAGCATTTCATTGTGATTACACACTTATATTGACATTTGCCGCTGAAGTCCTGTACTATCCCTTTCTCACACTTGATAGTTATTTGAGGGGTTCCCACCAGAAGCATACCATATATCAGTGACATACAGACTGTCCCCACTTACCTTTTACAAGACCACTTCCACAAGTAGACTGCTAGACAATGAAGATAGTAGGGGACATGCTTTTAATTCATTGTAACTTATTCTTTATAGTGAATTTCTATCATGTATAGAGAAGAAAATCTTATGACAAGGTATTTTCTGGTTCCAAAATACAAGGGGACAGATCCTCAGCTAGTTTAAATCAGAGTAATCCCATCAAGCTATGATGATTTATACCAACAAGGATTAGGCACAAAGATTTTCCTTTAAAGATACTACTACTGATAATCAATTATAACATCTTCAAGAACTTTGTACAAACATCTCGGAAAACCCCTATGAGGTAGAGAAATTTTATTATTTCAGTTTTAGATGGCGAAATAAAGACACCGAAATGTGTTTTGGGGATTTTCCAAAGAGACCCAGTGACTCACTAGCACAGCCAGGATTAGAACTCAGGAGTTCCTCTGAACCAGGCTGCCTCTTTGATATAAACACATATACATTTAAACAATAGTTGTAATGCCAGGAAGTACAGGCGTGTGTAACATATTTCAAGTGAGGTCAGAGTCTGTGCATTACTACACGGCCCTGAGGCAAGTGACTGGACCTCATGGTTTTTAATGCCCTCTAGCTGAGATAACTGCATCATAACCCTGTGTTTTTCTTATTGCTTGAATATTATACTCACGTCTCAGTGTGTTTTAGAATTTTTTAGGGTGTTAAATTATTTTTTCATACACTTGACTAGCTTTTTCAGACAAAGTTATAGTTCACCTCAGCAACTCTTCAAGTGTAACTGGGTTTCAAAGTTTATTTATTTATTGGGGTACCTGAGAAAGTGGTAAATAATTAAGGTGAAATACGTGTTTCCCTGAGAAAGAAAGAAGTTTGTATTTGTGCAGTAGAGTGGGTTATCAAAAACAGATGTGACCAAGTGGAATATTTTACATAAATTTATTAAAATAATTATTTACCTGTAAGTTATAAGTAGGGCTTAGCTTCGCTAGTTTGTCGCTAGTATGTACTGCCAATAATCTGCCAAAAAGCAGCTTGCTGGCAAAATCTTTGAAATGGTTAGCTTATGCTTGCACAGAACATTACAACCCTGATTCAAATGAAAACCTACCATAAACGAGTTCTTTGATGTTGGATTAACTGGAACATATTACTGATCTATGGTATACAGTTTATATGGATTGTGTATACTGTGCAAGAAATATGGATACCTATTAAGTGCAGTTTGATATGTAATTATTTAGGACAGTTATTGTTTTCAGTATTCACTATGAATAGGATCACAGTGTCTCCTCAGGTTTAAAATAAGGAGTTATATATATCCTATGTAGCAGCCCAGAGCACTAGACTACTGCTTGGTTAATTAATAAAGGAATGATACCAAAATGTAAAATATATGACATCTCCCTATAGTTCATAATTTTAAAGGCAAGCCTTTTCTTTTAGGAACAATTTATACATTACATAAACTTAAGTTTTTCATCCAAGTATCATTTCAAGAATGGCAAGCTTAAATATTGGAGGCCATAGGGAAACATAATATGACGATAATGTTCTTTGGTGCGGTTTGGAAGGTTTTAGGAAACATTTGGAAGTATTTTTCTCATAAAGTCACTTAACTATTGAAGTGTTATGATAGCATTCCCTTCTGCATTGCATATATTACAAAAGAGTCTATTTAAAGGGGACGTCCATTTTAAATATCTGATTAGAGGGATTTCCACAAATTAGGAAATTACATAGTACAGTATCCTGGTAGTAGTTTAATTTTTAAAAATGCAATTAAGGAAGCAAAGGCGTAGATGATTTGAGGTGTGATATCAGTTTCAAACACCTATTCATTTCCAGTCCTGTACAGGAGAATGAGAATCTGTACTGTTTGGAAACCTTATTTTCTAAATAAACACTAGAGAGCTGAGTTGTTTTTCAGGATTTGAACATTAGTAAGTGGAACATTAGTATTGGAGTCCATTGCAGCTCTCTTAACCCTAAAAGTTAAAGTTAAATGTAACCATTTTTTTAAAACAACGTTGTAACCAGTTCTTTTAAAACTCTGCAGATACAGAACATACCTCAACAAGTTCTAAAGATATGTCAAGTGTTAGACTAAATGGAATTATTTAGGGTACTGATAACCGTTCTGCTGCCTTTTAATGTTAGAGTGTAGGTATTATGTACATATAATTTTTAATAGTGAAGTAAAATTACTATTGTTAAAAATATGGGAATAAGTTCCCATGTTGGCATAAAAAAATTGCATTCTTCTATCTTGACAATTTCTAGGTACCCTTACCTTTCATCTCCATGCTAAAATATGCCAATTTTCTGTGACAGTTATTGGTTCATCTCTAACTTTCTAGATGAACATTATAAAAAATTTTAAACATGCTTGTGACCTTGACATTACTTTGGAAAATAAAAACAAGTGGTATGTATTTTGTAGAAGATTAACATTTCATTCACTTATTTATAATGTAATCAACCTGTATCTCTATACAAGTTGTTATATTTACTTTTAAGATTTTGAGAATTTGAGACATAAGGGTTCATAAATAAAATATTTAGGGTGACATCCTGGCTCTGTTAAATCAATGGGAGTTTTGCCACTGACTTCAAGTGGTGCCAGGATTTCACCGTCTAAGTACTAAAACACAAAGTAATCACTATCTGTTTATCTTTGGTGACCTAAAGTGATTAAGGTATTTTTGAAGTCATTTGTCAGCCTGGGATAAATATGTTATGTAACAAAATGGAATTAGTAATAATCCCACAAGCAGTAGATTAGAATAGACATGGTTTTAGCAAGAGCTGCATATAACAAGAAAAAGCAACACAAAAATCAAAACTAAGAAAGAACATATCTACAAGTCCATGTTTGTTTTGGAGTAGTTTCTGCCATCTTCTGTTCCTATTCTGCACAGTTCCACTGCAGATTTACTTTTCAGAAAGTGGTGTTACCATGCTGTGTACTTCCTGGAAGAAGGATTGAAGAATGCTCTAGTCAAAACCCTTATTAGCTGAAACTGCATAATATACCAATTTCATAGTGTATCTTCAGCAGTAATTTCAGAGCTGGACATTCAGGAGCTGTAGGCCTATAAAGACTTTTCAAATGGAAAATTCAAGTGCACATTTAGAGACTGCTTGTCCCCTCCTCCCTTCATTGAGGTCCAGGTGGAGCTTTAGGCCCGTGTTAAAATGAAAGGCAGTTTCATTGGTTCAAAATGAAACTGGATTGCAGAGCAGAGGTGGCAATGCTGAGAAAAGAAATGGATTTTTTTAGAGGTTTTGGAGCGTCAATCCCAGGATATTCTGGATTCTCCCTCAGAAAATATTTGGAAAGGTAAAATTTCCAAGAGTCAAAGTGATTGAAGAAACTAAATCCCATTTCAAAAGTGACTTGAGTGCTTAAGAGCCTTTATTCAAGGCAAATTTCTGATGCTGCAGTTGCCTCTTCTTCAGTCAGCATCTAATGACAGTAATTGATTAGAAGTGATCTGCTCACAGGATGGATTTTTCCTTCCTCTACTTCCCTTTTCTTCCTGTTTTCTTCTACTTCTCCATTTTTCTCTTCTGTCATTTCTCTCCTGTTCCCTCAACGTTTGCTTCTTCTCTTCCTTTGTTTCACTGCCCTGTTCATTTTGCTCTTGATTTCTCATCTATGTGCCTCTCCTATCCTGCAGAGCAAGTAGCTCATCTGGACTTAGCATCTTGTGCAACAGGTATTGCATCTGAACTCAGGACAGCTTTTTCTCTCACAGAGTATTTAGCTATCCATGCCATAAGATTGACCAGAGATGTTGCATCCATCTAAGTTATTGCAGAACAGCACATCAGCCAAACAAACCATACTTGGGGTGATATTTCGGAGAGAAAGTGGGACCTCATACGCATTTGTCTGCATCAAGGGTTCAATTTCTCTGAATCTGTTCACTTCTCACAACAGCTCTCTGCAAGAGAAGACAGTCTTAAATAGTTGCTCAAGTGAGGTTAGTACTCTGGTTCCTTATTACTCCATCTCTCTAATCCAATAGGAAGCTTCTTGAACGGTGTAGAAAGACATTTCAGGGATCCACTCCAGAATATGTTTACACCTGATGAGTTCTCGGGAAGGTGGACTTTCTAAGACAGAGACCCATTAGAGAGGCTTAATCTTGATTTAGCTCATCCAATTTTCTCTATCACATGTTATGCTCTTTTCTGTCTCATTTCTTCTTTTCCGTCTGCTCTCTCCCCTTTTCTTTCAGTTTTTGTCCCTGGGTAATGAGTCTTCTTAATACTATCCTTCAAATGGCATTGCCCCTAATATAGTCCAGAAATGTTGTGATGGATAATCTATTCACTACACAGGATGAAACACATTGATTGCTATAGAGCAGGAAGTGGAAACAGATCACAGGAAGTACTGGAGAACCTCACCAAACCCTAATGTGAAGTGAAGAAATCCAGAGGCATCCCGCCCTACCTATTCAATGGAATAATTTAAATCCCAGGGATTCACTCACTGCTTTCTGTAGAAAAAAGTCAGAGTAGAGAATAGATAATTGCTTTCTTATTTTTGATCTAACGCACAACTGTGGAAGACTCGAGCACAACCATACTGCTGCTGTTTGCAGTACAGTGCAATGTTATAGAAATCACACAGAAAAACAAGAAAAATGATGAGATTCTTGCTTATTTCCCCCTCTGGGCTAGTGAAGGTACATCAAAACACAACATGAGAAGAGTAGTCTCCTGAAGAGGGTGCAGATAGTACCACTTTTACTCCTGTTAGCTGATTTGTGACATTACTTTGGGGATGGATAGAGAATTACATACTAATTAGAATTACCATCTGCCCCATTTTGACCAGCATAATATTGATTTTATGACCATTGTACTGTGTCCCTTAGCGCAGCACCCAAAGTGCCATTCAAAAAAAAATGCCCATGTGAGTTTGGTATTTGTGCATGCATTTACACAGTTATACATGTACTTACTTTGATAGTTGTAGTAATTTCACATTCAGTTATGGTAATTGTGGGGCCTGGTTTGCCAAGGCTCTTAGCAGAAAGAAAGGGAGAGACAGTGGAATTTCCCAGTGCCTGAGAAGGGCATTGCAATATCTGTAGTTGCAGGCTGCAGATGTACTAACCATCACAAAACTTATGACCCACAAGGATTCCAGGTATTATAATCATATAAACTATGCAGGGACTCCTGCTGAGGTTTAGACCACATTAGTACTTCACAGAGTTACAATAAATCATTATCTTAAAAATAAGAATATAGATCAAAACATCAAAGCACACTTTGTAATAATGATTTAATAAAAAACAACCAACCACCATCATCAACAGCAGTAACAACTAAGGAGATTCCCAGACAAAAATGTTGTTAAACTAGAATTTAGATTATGATTATGTATAAACAACAGCAGATACTTGGGGGAAGGAGAGCGTCACAGCAGCTTTGAAGTGAATTTGCTGAATTCTGAGGCCTGGGGCAGGGATTTTCTTTCTCTTGTGCACTCTCTCTGTGTCCCTCCTCCACTCCCCAAGACCTGTTGAAATTCCCTGAACACAGCTTATTCACAGGGACCAAGATTTAATCTATGGAGAGCTGCTCTTCACATGTATACAACAAGTGTTACTGAAGTATATCTGTTTTTCTTACCTTTTAATAGTAATATAGTTTTGTCCACAGGACATTCAAGTCTACTTAAAATTTATAAGTGAGCATAAATAAAGGCACGGAAGATCTGAATTTTTAAAATTGCAGTCTTTTTGCAGATTATGTTTGTTCTAAGAATTTATACTTGTTTATTGAGACCAGCTCTTCAAAACACTGTGTAACACACAGTCCAGAACTTCTCCCCTAATAATTTGATCTAACCTAAAACAGCACTCCAGCCAGTATTTCTAATGTGGTTTTTATTCATCTGACAATGACATCATTATCTTTCCATTCTTTTATTGTTGTTGTTGCTTTTAATAAAATAGTGCACAGATTGACTGTTGGTGCCAATAAAGGAAACTGATTCCCATAAGTGATTTTTCATTAGGGTAAATGAGGTGTTGTGAATAAACACATGCAATATAACATGACAACATGTTATGAAGAAAGAATGTAAAATGCACATTTTCTATTACAAGTAAATGTGCATAGGTTTATTGGCACTGCAATTTCATAGTATAAATGTGGAGAAAATGCACACTGTAGAGACTGAGAAAACCAGAAAATCTGGCAGATAAAATGGCAGACATTCAGATTGACACTCAAAATGACTTTTAGTATGTTATGAGTATGTAGTTAGGAGTGCATGAGTTTAGTTAATTTTTAAGCCATTGTTATATCAACCAGGCATCTGTAACAATGCGTACCAAATTGACAGGTTATGTTATTTGCTGTCTCTTCAAGGTTTAAATTTCTTTACAATATTTATAGATAGGCATGGTAGAATTGGATTTTTATTTTTGATCATTTTGATGGATAATATTTATTTTAATGTATATTTTTAGATATTTATCACTTATAATTTTTCACAGTTGTGCAGACTTGTGAGTTTTTATATTTTCCAATTTTATCCATTTAAATTTTCATACTTGTTGAAATTATGAGTCGCCGGACAATAATTATTTAATGACAGTAGATGTTGAGATTCACAAAGGTAAAGCTTCATAACTGTGAAAGTTTAAATTGTGAACTTCACAAAGTAAATATACAACTATACAAAGTAAATATCCTTAAATCAAACTCTAAGAAGTGTTTTCTTATTTTGCCTATCAGTAAATTTCTATTATCATCAGTGGAAGTATTTTTTTCTTCAATTAAGATACAGAGTTGTGGGATTTATTATAGGACAACGCCAGCAAAAAAGACATAGCTTATTTATGGAATGGATTTTTGGCCAGTTTCCACAGCCCATACAAGGTGCCACTTTTGGGCAGAGAACTTAAAGTCCACTAAAGATTTCAAGCATATAGAAAGGGCAGAGATGACCTTGGAGGTGGCAGCAGGAAGAGATGCAGGTCCCTCCATATGTTCCAGGGCCGCCCAGAGGTGGGGGGCAAGTGGGCCAATTTGCCCCAGGCCCCACAGAGGCCCCCACAAGAATATAGTATTCTATAGTATTGCAACTTTTTTATGGAAGGGGCCCCTGAAATTGCTTTTCCCCAGGCCCCCTGAATCCTCTGGGCAGCCCTGATATGTTCCAGTGCCAGAATGTCATGTCTCCCCTGAGTGTGTTACCAAAGAAGGTGAAGAGGGAATATAGCTTATCCGTCTCCTGTCCTTCCCCCAGGGCTCATCAGTAAAATGATTATATTGACCCCCCAGCTGTGTTCAGTGAGATACTTGTCATTTGATGCTATGGTACCCATAGTTAGGGGAGTGTGACTCTGGGTCATGTTGGCTTCATCATGTCTGCATTCCAATTGCTTCAAGTACATCCCAGGATTTCAGTTTGAAGGCCACTACTATGTTGATAAAGTCACGTGCCGCTTTTGAAAGATGCAGCTCCCTGCTGGAGTGGGCAATAGTGCACCCTGTGAAACAGGATAGTCTCATGCACAATCTTGATGGCTTCTTATGTGCAGGAAGATTAGGGACAACTGCGAGTACATGCTTCAGGCATTTCAGAACCTAGCTGAGCACCTCAGGATCCCACTTGCCACAGGAAAAAAAAAAAACAGAAGGCCCTGCCCCAAAATGTAACATACCTGGGCATTGAACTGTACTGTTTGGGGTTTCTAGATTTCCTGTAGAGAAATTGGAATCGATCAGAGAACTGAGATGGGCTCTCAAAGGGGCAAAGAAAATTACTCGGAAGAAGCTATAGGTGGTCATGGGACACCTAAACTTACCAACGGAATGTAGCTTAAGCTGGGAACTGGGTGTCAGGACTCCTGTGTTCTCTTCCTATTTTTGATAATGACTCGTTACATGGCCTGGTCAGGTTCATTTATTCTCATTCTCATTTAGTTTATCCATCTCTACGATGCATTGGCTAGTACGCAGAGGTTTTGTGAGGCTTCATTAATTAGGCTGTGATGGCTCCCAGTCAGGCATTTTGTGCTCTTCTGACGTCTGCCTCTGGATTGAGAAAACCCCACCACTTTATCAGATTGACAATAAAAATGACGGATGACTTAGAAGTGTGGGAAAGATTCCCTGAAGAGTTAAATGTGGGTTTCGATATGACATTCAGACTGGTTGCTCAAGATTGAGCTGCTGGTACAATCTGCTGCCTCAGGAGGTATAGGTTTGGGGGTTTATTTTCAAGGTGAGTGGTGTGGACAGAGATGGCCAGAAAGCTGGATGTCTCAGGGTATTACAGGAGATATCACCTTCCTTGAGTGTTTCCTATACTGGTGGCAGTGGAAAGAGAACTTTCAGAACAAAAGAGTCCGTTTCTGGCGTGGCAACCAACCCATGGTCCTTTTTGTAACTGGACAGACAGCTAAGACTGCTCGGGTAATGAGACTGGTGAGAGCCTTCCTTTTACACTAGCTGTGGCTTAACATCCTTTTTCATACGATGCATGTCCCAGGAGTGGATAATTATGTTGCTGATGCTCTCTCAGTTTCAGGATGACAGATTCTGGGAACTCGCCCTGCTGGCCAGCAGGGGTCTGCGAGCAATGCCCCAACATCTCTGGGACTTTTGCTCATGACAGCGGTGGACTAGTCGAGGACTTGGTTGCCCCTCAGACTGAGGGCCTTTGTCAAGGCTGATTCCCCACTCTGGCACTTTTAGTGCAGAAGGTGGGGACCCACAAGGATTCTAAAAATTAATACTGGCCACTAAGGCTTGTATTAAACTTCCAAGGTTACAGCTTTTCTCTGACCTTGGATGGGTAGATGCTGCCACCACCCCTTTGAGAGTCCAGGAAGGCGCATTTGGGAATTCCTTCCTGTGGGGTACCCTCAAGCCCTTTCACCATCCCCCGTCCCTCACTCCGGGGAAGAGCTGAGAAAGAAAACAAAGGAAATCAGCTGGTGCCATCAGCTAATTAAACAACATATGCACAACTGTCTTAGGAACACACAAATCCAATCTTGTTCTTACAAAAGGTAAATTTTATTAAAAACAAAAAGAAAGAAAATACATCTGGAACTTAGGCTTTTTGCTAGATTTAAAAAAAAACACAATTACAAGGATTAAGCATCAAGTAGCTTTCTTGAGGTCCATCTTAAAGGTTACAAGGAAAACAAAAGCACCTGGGGTTAGCACAGAGGAGTCCACAAGCCATAAAAAAATAAAAGAGAGAAACCTAATTGCGTCTTCCTAGACATTTCCTGATCTACTTATATATCTGGGATTTCCAATGAGTAGTTTCTAGGTATGATCTGATGATTTTTCATATCTGGCCCAAAGCTTTTTACAGCATAGTTCCAGCCCTGTCTCTACTCTCCAGGAGAACAACACAGACAGACAAAGGGGAAGTCCCCCTCCCCAAATTTTTAAAAAACTCTAGCCTTCCCATTGGCTCTTTTGGTCAGGTGCCCACTCCCTTCCTTTTACCTATGGACTTTTTAACCCTTTTCAGGTAAAGCAAGTAGAGAGCAGCTACTAACAGGGATTTTATAGCTAACTTTCTGGCTGGGTGTCCATAAAAGAGAGATATCCCTCCCCCCTTCATTTATTACAGCCTGTAAGGCCAGTCATTCAGAGCTCACTGAATTTAGGGCACAGGAAGGGTTTCATTGTGGGTGGCCCATATCCACACACCAGCTGTCACAATATGTGGTGCCTCTGTCCTGTTCTGTTGGAGTAGGTAGGCAAGTTTCCCAGATCCATGTGGACATTTCCTAGTATGGAAACTCTTATAAGGTTGTCCAGGTGGGATGAGTGCCAAAGAGATGACAGGTTACCCCATAATACTGGAAACCCTGTTGGAATTACCAAAGGTTCTGCATGGGGTCGTGACTGTGGGAGAGAAACTGTTTTATTTATGGAAGAGTTTGTTGTTGCCACCTTTGGCACTTTGAGAGTGAGTGACCTGGTGCCTATGGCAGCTACAGACAGGTCCAGCATGCATTAAACATAACAGATGTGCAACTATCTGTCCTGCTTTAGATACTCAAAAAAAACAGACCAGAAGGGAAGAAGGGCTTATGTGATGTTGAAGGAATGTGAAGAGGAGTCCTTGTGCCCTGTAAAGGCAATAAGAGCCTCACTAAAAATGTGATGCCTGCAGCCAGGCCAGCTGTTCATACACGGTGATGACAAGATACCAATTCAGCACAGTACTGAGAAAAACCTTGTGCTACTGTAGTCTTGACTGAGTACATTGGGTACTCATTGTTTCAGGATTGGGGCAGTGACACCAGCAGCTGGAAATCAGGGTGTTACAGGACTTATGTCCGCACCAAGGAAAAGATGACAGGGAATGGCAAAATGTCACTACCCAAATGCACTGGTTTGTTTCAGAAGCTACCCAGAGCATATGCAGGTTTTGGATTTGCAGACACCCTATAGTGCATTGGGCATACAAGAGAGATAGCAGGACAGCAGCCTGATCTCAGCTGGGCTTCAGGGCCAAAGCTGTTTACATTTAGAAGGGGCATGCAGTGAAATCAGCTCAGGCCACTTCTCCACTCACTGACAATCAAGGGCTGGAAGAAGACCCAGCTCATGTGGACAAGGCTAGAAAGAAAGTAAAAAAGGGGGTCACCAAGATATTCCTTAAGGAAGGAGGGTTCAGTGATACAGCATAGGGACATCCATTACAATTGGTTGGAAGTTTTCAGGGATGGTATCTGTCAGATGGAGGTGCTGACATACGACTATGGCATGTGCAGCCAAGGATTGGGCAGGTGTTGTGATTCCAGGTGGCATAGTTGGGTAGGGAGCAATCAAGCTAGTTCCTGGCACCCCCTTTACTCAGTTTCAAGTGCAGTTAAGAAAATAAAATGAATGTTTTCCAATGGTAAAAGACCTGGGATTTTGGTGATGGACTTTGGGCTAGTGATAGAATGAGATCTTGTGGTCTTTGTGGGCTGAGGTCAGATCTTGTGGTTCTTGCGGGCCAAGGTCTCCACCCTGCGGCACTCTCTGTCTCTATGTGGGTAGGGGGAGGATGCTAGGACTCAGAGAGGGCGAAGTCCTGGGGGGTAGGCTGAGGAGAGCCTACCCCATGTTATGGGTTATATGGTAAGGAGCCCTGTAACCCTGACACTAGTTACAGGTTAGATGTTAAGGAGTCCTGTAACCTCCACAGTGGAACCAATTGAATGCCTTGTATAGGAGAGTATAGGTGATGGGAAGGTAGGGCCATTCCCCTGTGTTAAAGTTTAATAAAAGTTGTGGCCTGTCACTTAATTCCATGCATCTGTCTGTCCTCATTTTCCTGCTGTGTCCATATCAATGAGTTATGCATAAAGATTAAACCTTTTCTATGATTTTAAACTTCAAGAAATATAGCCAAAATGCTAATACTTGTAAGCACTTTTGCATAGTCTGATCTGAAAGACACATGTACAAAATTACCTAGTTAAAAAAAAGGAAAATCCAGCCATACTAGAAGTAAAATGCTATGGTTCCTTGTTCTATTTTTGTGAATATAAGACATTCTAATGGAAACTACCTACTGGATAGTGATTTCTCAGATCTCTTTGCTGGTGATCAAGGGGTAATGTAGTGGGCTGTGGGCAGTCTAAAGCAGTAGTCAAATGTGTGCAACTGGTCCGGAGCTGGGAGGTCAATAGGTATCAGAGGCATTCCAGGGCAAATGTTAGAGATCACACAGGTGTCAGTAGCCAGAAGATCCAATCCAAGGGGCCAGGTCAGCAGGTTAGGGAGGTGAGTTTGGGTGAAGTGGGAAGGCAGAGTCAGGTGAGGCTGCAGAACAACATGTCAAGGTCAGGCTTGGCAGTGGTGCGGCAAGGTACTGTCAGGCAGCACGGCAAGGCGGTCTAGGCAGCGACCAGCAGGCAATGATCTGTTGCTCAGACAGCTTCCTCTTCCTGTTGAGTTCTTTATATAGTCCAGATTCCTAATGAGAATGCAATCTGTCCAGCCAATCAGGAGCCTGGGACATGGCTCCTGTGAGTCTGTAGGCCTTTAGCATTAAGACTGTTGATCGGTGTTTCAATGTGCCACTGGGGTACAGCAGCAACGGATGTTGTCTAGGGACCTGGCAGGCCTGAATACTGACTTGAAGTGTTTCCAACCAGTGCCCATAATCTTCATAAGCACTTATTTTAGAAGGTGTCTGGTTTTCTTCGTAATGTTTTATTAGCTTTCCAGCTCGCACACTTGTATGTTAGCACCAAGAATATGTTTGAATTGAAAATTCTCAGTTTTGTTCTGGTGCTGTATAGCTTTGATTTCCACATGTTGTTAAGTTCAGTAAGTGCAATGGATACCTTTTCTATTTATGATGTCAATTCCTTCTTAAGAGCTCCTTTAGCTGATCTGATGCTGCCAGGTAAGCTAAACTGTCCAACTTCCTTGATATTTTTGCCTTCTAATGTAATATTACTACTTGATGTCCGGATTCCATGGATGCTTATTTCAACATACCTAATTTGAGTCCCGCTTGGCCTGCTATTTTTACCAGCGTGTCTGTCTTTGTTTGTAATTTTTCAGGGATGTCACTCAGTAGTGCAATATCATCAGCAAAGTCCAGGTCTTCTAGATGTTTGCCATCTACACATGCTATACCAGTGCTTGTGTTGCTAATACATTTCTTCATGATCTAGTGTATGGCAATGCCAACCTGCAGTGGATATAAAATGCAGCCCTGTTTCATGCCAGTGTCTACATTGAACCACACTGTTGTCTGTCTGTTCCCCTTTATAGACCACTTCACATCTCTGTAGATGGTCTTGATGACGTTGATGACTTTAGCTGGGATTCCACAGAACTGAAGAATATTTCACGATGCAAGTCTGTGCAGGCTGTCAAATGCCTTTTGAAAATCAATGAAACTGATGAAGAGGGGAGCTTGCAATTCTATATATTCTTATATGATGGTCCTTATCATGGAATATCATTGAAAATATCAGATCTATTCAGGATCTCTTGAGCCTGAATCCAGCCTATTTTTCTCTAAGCTATGCATCCACTGACTCTTTCATCCTGTGTAGTGTCACACTGCCGAATGCTGTTCCAACAATACAGAGTAGTGTAACTCCTTTCCAGTGGTTACACTCAGTAAGATCACCCTTTTTGGGTATTCTGACAATGATTCAATGTTTTCACTGGTAGAAGGGGGTTCTTTTTTCCAAACTTAATTGAACAGCTCCATCAGGTTCAATAGGATGGTGTTATCAAGTACTTTTGGCATTTCTGCTGTAATTTGATCATCTCCCACTGCTTTGTAGATTGCAGCCTATATTCTGACATCTCTATCAGACTGATGTTAATGTGAAATTGATCAGGTTCACATGTTGCATCAAAATCTGGTGCTGAGGTGGGTCTGGGTCTATTGAGGATGTATTTGAAATGCTCTTCCCATCTGTTTTTCTGTACTGCCTCAGCTGTAAACATTTTTCCATCTTTGCTTTTTATTGGCCCATGTCCTATTTTAAAATTTCCACACAGGGTTTTTGTCATTTAGTAAACAGCTCTGTGATTTCCTATCATAGCAGCAACTTCACCTTCAGCTGCTAGGTCTTCAGCATATCCCAGTCTATCTTTCCTTGCATTGCTTTTTTGCTGCTTTGTCTATTTTCTAATACTCCTCCTTTGTTTTTTCCAGTAGTTCATTGGCCTTAGCATTCAGGATCTTTTAGTACATTTCTTTCCTCAGTAAGATGCCATGTCTCTTGGTTTATCCAATTCTTGCTCTATGTTGCTATCCAGCTGTCACTGTTTCAGCTTGAGTTACATGGTCTCAGAGTGCTGCCCATTTTTCTTCAGGTCCAGTCAGTGTCTGACCTTCCTCTGTCCTGGGCAGTGCCTCAGATCTGCCCCTTACTTCAGGTTGGAATTTCTTGTAGTACTCTTTCATTTTCAGTTTTATATTGTGGATTTTCAGTACCATTTTATGTTTAAAGTTGGTCTTTCTCAATTTTAATTTCAATTTAGCAATGTGAAGACTGTGGTCATTGATAACATCTGCTATTCAATATGCTCTTACATCTTGGATAGATTGCTCACATCTGCATTAGCTCAAGATTCAGGTAATCTGATTTTTGTGTATGTGTTGAGGGAACAGGGTGCTTGCAACACAATTCAGTGAGTCTTCTGCCATTTTGGATGATGATTCACAACCCATGCTTCCCCATTGCTCTTTCCATACCTTGTTTGTCATAGCCTACTTTATCATTAAAGTCTCAGAAGGAAGTGCTGATATATTTGGGGCATATAATCCAGATGCCAGTACACAAACTCTCACATGAAACTGGTAAGTGGTAACCAACTGATATGGGAAAATGAAGGTGCCTGAAAGAGATCTTAAGAAGAAACCTGAGCAGGGAGGGAAGAATAGTTGATCTCAACACCTTACAGCAAATAGAAGCAGCAGCAAATGACAGAGAAGAATGGCAGAGACTGGTGTCTGCCCTGAGCACCAGCACTGGAGAGGGAAAGATATAATATAAAATATAAGACATTAGGGAAAGCATATAATGGAAGGAAGTAAATACTTTAACTATAAATGATTCTTGAGGATTGTTATTAAGGATGGGAAAGGTTCTGAAATGTCTTATATTTTTTGTCTCAACATGTAACTAAGCCCTTATTTTTATTTGAAGGTACCCTCCTGGCCTGTTGTTGTTTTTTAATCCAGGATCTGTTTATCCAACAACCGCCCATCCATCTTTGCTGTTTTACACTGTTTTACTCTACTTGTCTTTGATGCTATTTCATGAATTTCAAAGAGGGATCTTGGCAAGTTTGGTGATCTCTAATGGATGAAAAACTGACTTCAGTTGAATTTGTCTTGCACTTTACCAAGATCACTAACATGCAGTGCACTCTTGACACAGAGAATCACAAAAGTAATCAAGATTTTGAAAAATAAAAGTCAGCTTGGGCTTAGTAGAGACTGTTAGAACTGCTGAGATCCAATAATGGATAACTAGGTCTGATGAGTGCAAAACTATCCTTGAGTTGTGTCAGGGAAAGGAATCAGAAAAAGGATGGTGAATGAAAGCAGAGAAGGCATCATCTGGCTCTTCTACAAGCTTAGTGTGAACTGGGCAAATCATTTTATCTACATTATATTTTTCATATATGTAAAGTGAGGATAATAATATATTACCTCCTAGAGTTCTCAGGAGACTTAATTAATTTAATGTTTGTAAAAATGCTTTGAGATCCTTGGCTGGACAGTGCTATAGAAATTCTGCTCATTTTTGATGTTTGATGAGATTCAAATAATCCCAGGCAGGTATCTGCCAGAGAGCAGATTACACTTGGAGGGAGGCAGAAAGTACATCAGAATGTCATAAGTTTGGAAGAGAAGGATTTCTGTGGATTTTGAGGAGAGATTGAGAAAGTTGGAGTGAAGAAGTTCTATAAAAATGTGTTAACATTTTCTATAGTAACTTCCATTATTAATCCACCACTATGTTTCTCCGGTTTAAATGATCAGATAGACTAAGTGTAGTAGATTTCCCTTTTTAATTTCAATGGATTTGTTTAAGCATCATGCAAAGCTTTAGCTGGTGGTCAGGAAAAATTATGTCCACTACATCATTCCTATCATGTTGACAACATAGTTTATACTGTACATGATTTACAGTGGGCTATGTGGTCTTCCAAGAATTATAAATGTTATATCCAGGTACAACCTTTTAGACATAATGATATATAGTGAAGCTTAAATGTCCATACTAGTCTGCAGCAAACGTCTTTCAAAATAAGTCCAAAAATGAATTATTTTACATGAGTACTATGGATTCCAATTATGACTATTCATGGGTTTGTGCCTACATCTTTTATCATGACTCCACTGTTGTTAATAAAATACACAAAACTACTTTATGCCAAAACAATGGAAGTTAATGCAGATAACTTGTTCCAAAGTTAACCATCAAATAAATCTTTTTTTTTTTTTTTTCAAAAAATGCTTAAGTGAAATGGTGTTCTAAAACTTTTAAAAATTGTCAAAATGATGAACTCTCTGTGTGTAATACGAGCAAATACCACAGAATTGATTGCACACACATGTCTTACATAAAGGATGTTAAATAGTTTACTCAGAAGAGAAATTGGTGAAGTCTTATCTAATATAAAAAATTCTGTAATGACAGGTCAGATTTATGAGGCCTGAAAACTGGGAAAGAAAAAAATCTTCAGAGCTGGGGCAGTGTATGATTGGAGAGGAGAGATAAAATATTAGGAAGGGAGAGGATGATAAAACACAGAATACCTGGGCAGTCACACCTCTCAGACTTCAATGGACTATTTTAAAAAATACTTTAACCAAATTATGTCATGGCCACATTGCTAGGTAAACGTCATTCGGAAATTTTTTTTTTTATTTCCTCATACGGCTTTTACAGTACTGTAAACAGGACCTAAAGTTGGTTTGCACTTCAACATTAATTGTGATTACAGTTTCAGACAGAATTAAGCTGGGGATCATTTGAGTTTTGATTAATTGCTGGTAGTCACTGTTTCTACAGTACAAGTGAAAAGACTCAAAATGAGTGACACGAGAAAAAAAGAGCAAGGATGGTCTTGTGGTTGAGGCATGATACTAGGAGTTGAGTGATCCAGGATCTGTTCAGGTCACTGAAGCTGTCCGTCACTCAGTTTTTCTATATATAAAATGTGGATAATAATACTTACATCATCGAGATCCTGGGAAGATTAATTCATTATAATATTCTATTGAAGGCACTGTATAAGTAAAAAATAAAAGTATTTAAAATTGTAAATTATATGAAATTTTTTGTCAGTTTGTATTACTTCAATATTAATATTTCCATATTTCTGAAGTAAAGGAACATAAGTAAATGGGGATCTAAAATAAGACCCGTATTAGAGCCATCATCAACATTTTCAAAATTAATTACCTAAATTTAGGCACCTAACTCCTTATTTAGACATCTAAATAAATACCCTGATACTCAGAAGTGCTGAGCAACCACAAGTCCCATTGATTTAATCTTTTCGTGTTTTGGAGAGAAGCTCAAACATATGGGCATGGAAAATGGTAAGATTATGGAGTGGCACAAATGACACTTATTTGGGGAGCACCATCACTACTTGGACCTTTTTATGGCACCTCTAAAATAATGCCATTAAGAACTATATCAGGCAATTCTAGATCTATTCTATTCTATCTAGATTCTCATATTGTACTTACTACAGTCATATCTGAGCGCCTTCCAGTAGTGCATTACGCAACATGACTCCACATCTGTAACGTGTTGTTTGTTCTCTCATCCTCTCCCCAAAGGGAGAAGTGTATACAAGGGAGTGTCTTACTTTGGTAGACTTTTGGAGGGTTGTTTTTTGTTGTTATTTTGTACACATATACACTGTTATATGTTTGTTAGAGAAGGTATGGTCAAAGAAATGTGCCTTGTACTTGGAACAGAAAGTGGTGTGGTTTGTGATGGTCCTTAGTTCTTGGGGAAGTTCACTCCACAGTCTCAGACTGCCCCTAGAGAAAGTGCTATCTACCACACAGATGAGCTTTACTCTTATTGTGGTGACTTCCATTGTGGCAGAGGAGAGCATAGTTACGATCTTCGTCCCAAAGCTTTAGATTATCTTTTAGATATCCTGGGCCCAGGCTATTGAGTCTTTTAAAGATAAGGACCAAGACCTTGAACTTGATTTGAAATTCAGTGGTAAGCCAGGGTAGACAGTAGAAGACAGGTTACGTGTGCTCTCAGTAGCCTGTGTTGCTGAGATTTGCTGCCGCATTCTGATCTAGTTAGAGTTTCCTAAGTACTGAAGGCTTCATGCCCAGGTATATTGCATTCCAGCCAAAGGTGATGAAGGCATGAATAATTGAGACCAAGTGTTTGTCCTCCAGGGTGGAACAGAGTCTTCTAGCCAAGTGGAGATTGTAGAAAGCATTATTCACAGATGCTACTCAGCATCACTGAGAAATCTGAGAGTATCCCTAGTCTACAGACTGAATTGACCAACTGTGGGTATGTATCTGCTGCCAAAGGAAACTGCACTGTGGCTGCAAACTCCTCAAAATATTTTCTTCTGCCCACCAGCATCACAATCTCAGTCTTGCTTGGGTTGATCTTCAGCCAGCTATAGTTCATCCATGAGCTGATCTCATCCAGACACTGAGCTGTCTTGGTGGGAGGGGTATGGTCATCTGTGATGACAGCTGACCCTTTCACCTAGTGGTTTCATGTAGATGTTGGAAGGGATCAAAGAGAGATGATCCTTGTGAAACTACACTAGTGTGGGGTCTAGTGGTGGAAGTGCAGTTTCCCATCACTACTTGTTGGGTAGCTGATGGGAAGCACTCAAACCATTTCAGGGTATGTCTACATTTTGAGTTGGAGGTGTAATTTCCAACTTGCGGAGACATACCTGTGCTAACTCTAATGGAGCTACCACACTAAAAATAGTGTAGCCATGGTGGCATGAGTGATGGGATGGGCCAGTTATTTGTGCATGTACCTAGCATCTTGAATGGGATTGTACTCAGGGCAGCTGCCCCCGCCCCCCCGTGCTGCTCATGGTCCCATGGCTATGCTATTTTTAGTGTGCTAGATTGATCAGAGCTAGCACAGGCATGTCTCCTCTAGCTGGAAATTACATCTCCAGCACAAAATGTCACCATACTCTTAGTGCATTACTGTGGACCCCAGCCACTTCTTTCAGGTCTGACAGCAGAATCTCATGGTCAGTTGTGTGGGGTGCTGCAGAGAGGGCTAGGAGGATGAGAATGTCTGCCAGTCCTCTCTCCATTGACAGGAGAAGATCATCTGTCAGTGCCACTAAAGCAGTTTCAGTTCCATGTCCTGGTCTGAATCTGGATTGTGCTGGGTCTAGAATGTTAGTTTGTGTTAGATGATATCTATTATCATATTATTAGTGTGAAATTTAGGCAAATAATACTTTGATGAGCACATTTGTTCAGAGCAGCTAATATAGTTGTCAGTATGTTAGGTTAGCCATTGGTACGATGCTACTTTTTTATATAGACATTTCTTCATAAAGTGCATGGGGATTTTGATTTACCAAAAACATTTGGAAAGATTCTACATTAACATTTACTGGTAATAGTAAGCAGTACTGATATGAGAATAAAATAGCTGTTTTTGAAAGTGGTAGATAAATGGGATTGGCTAATGGAAAGAGTTTACCTCTGAGATTGGTTTGGGAACCTCTCTTGTTTATAATATGTGTAATTGATTTGGATGAGGATATTGAATGTTAAATATCAAAATTTGCTGATTATATCTACAGGATAAATATAACAAATAATGAGGAACATTATAACTAAATTCAAAAGAATTTGGATCATTTAAATGACTGGATGGAAAGTACAGCTTAATGTCGTTAAATGTAAAATAATATGTTTGGGGGTAACAAGCCAAAATAGGGAGTACAGATTAAACAGAACAGTATACTGACTAGGAAAAGAAACTGAGGGGTTATTGCAGACAAATCCTCAAAGCAATTAGTCAAGTATACGACTGCAGTAAACTTCTGACTGCAGTATGGGTAGAATTTTGGTATAATTTCAGAGCCATTTTTATTTGCCTTTAAAGAGACTGCATTGCAGGGTAACCTGGATGAGTCCAGGGTTTGGATATTTGTTTTGACAAAAGGCTAAAGAAGTAGTTTATTCTCAATTCAGAAATGAAGGTTTCAGTGTGATTGATTGAAAGTCTGAAGAAGTGTATAAGGAGTTGATAAAATAGAGTAAGTGTTCATTCTGGTAAAACAGTTCAATAATCAGGCCACACAATCTAAACATTTGGAAATTAAAGGAAACTGGGAATTCAGACTTATTTATGAAATGTGTTGCCAAACAAGGCCACAGAAAGAAATAATGTTTAAGTAACTAACCTTAAGATACAGATATATATTTCTGAAAGAGAAGACTTTGCAGGACCCAGTGACAGAGCTGTGCAGTCCGTTTGATAATGAACTTAAAAGAGACAAACTGATTGAATGAAGTGACCTTTTCCTCTCTCAGCATTTCCTGATGATGGCCCATAATTCACAACTACTTAAAAAACAAATATCAAAATTACACTGTATAAAATGTCACTTTTCAAATAGTACTAAGTGAGCACTGTGTCCTGCATATAACTATTAAAATTTATCCTGTTGTTGAGAGGCTTTCAGCGGGGGACAAGAAGTGTAGTCTAAACACATAACTGGAAGCCAGGAACTCCCTGAATTGTAAGACTGTCTCTGTGACCTTGGCAAAGTCACTTAATCTCTTTACTTCCATTTTCTTAGCTGTAAATGAGAATGCAGTGATTATTCAGACATGCTGCCTAGTAGGGAGAGTCCGGGCAGATGCCTCCAGCTTGAGAGTGGATCTTATGGTGTCTCTTTGAGAAAGGGTATGTGCTTCTGAGCACCTTGGTTTATAAGGCAACAGACATGTCTGGCCTTTGTCTACTGCTGCTGCAGTTGCTAAAGGGAGCCAGCAGGGTCATTGCAGGTTGAGAGGTAGACACTGTTTACTAATATGCAGTGTTCCAAATCTAATTTTCTAACTCAGTAGGTGTCTTGTTGCTAGGCCCCACTCATTTTGAAGTGTGGGAACAGATTCCTATGCCGTGTGTCCTGGTAAGAATGATCTGTATCCTTAGTTTAGATGTCAGCCAGGTAAAATATGAAGTACACTTCAGCCTACCTCATGTTATAGACCAAATTCACAACTAAATCCTAGGGTTTTTTTAATGTATTCGTTAATTATTTTGTGATAATACATTTTTAACAGAGATCCATTTGGGTCAAATGATGAGTAATGAGATAAGGAGACTTTCACTTTCATGCCACAGGTTCAGATTTGGCCCAGGTTATTAGTGAATGAAAGCTGTTCATTGACTTATAAGAAGTGATTTGCTGGTCTCAGTCTAGTCTCTAAGAGAGAGGTGTTCACGTGATAGTAAAATCACCACTGCATTTGGCACTTATTAGCAATTTTATTGTAATCTCTGCAAAAAGACCAAAAAATTAATGGCTATGGAAACAGAACTGCCTTCTTACCTCTTCGAGATTTTTCTCCATTTCAAATTGGAAGCAAATGGTCTGCAAGTGGTGTGGGATCCTGTCGTCAATGTCTATGCTATAGCTGTACTGTGGTTTAATAGAGGCACTCAGGTTCTAGGCCTGTGAGTCTGTCACCTTTCACAAGCACTACATTTGCTAAAATATGAAAAAATATCACTCTTACTGAATCCCTGGGATGTTGTTCCCAGGATCAAAAATGCTGACCATCCTCTCTTTTCATTTGCAATTAAATAACTAAAAAGTGCCAACTGAAATTATTTGTATCCAGTGTAAATGCCATACAGGAATTTTCTTTTTTGATAATAGATTCATGCCGGAGCACAAACTGGCCCATTTGGAGAAGATAACTGGTTTTAGAGGAAATGAAGATACTTATCTATTTAGGTGTCTGCCTTTCCAACAGAAGTATAGAGCCACTGGGAGTTTAATGAAAACCAGCAGCTCAAGTCCTGAGTCTGGACTTTGTGAAGCACAGTCTGGACTTTGTACCACACAACAAGAAAGACTACAATACCCATTAACATCACTAGAGAAACTGAACAAGTCTAAAGCATCAGAAAGTACAAATCAAGAAGTGCCTTGTCAAGAAGATAAGCAACATGTGACTTTTAACCCTTGTAATCTCTTGAGTGGAACGGACTATCAGCAAAGACCTTTGCACATTGTCTGGCCTCACAGGTGGTAAGTGCTGCACAAATCAAAATACTATACCTTTACATGATTTATGAATTTTCTTTCATGCTGTTCATGTGATTAATGTCAAGTATAAAGCTATGTGATACATATATAACATAACAGGTACTACCTCGTATATCTGGAATAGCACATCACTAACATCTAAGTATTTAGAATAATTAATTAAGTATCCCAAAGTAATAGAAATTATAAAAATATTGCTGGTAACTACATTTTGAAGAATTTTCATACAGCAATCCACTGTTGACACTGGGTGTGCAGCATTATTTGTATTATCTTAATTACCTTAATGTGAGTGATTAGGTATTAAGATACCAGGTCAAACTACATAGTTCGTTACTCCATGTCTTCATTATAAATCTACCTATTCAGTGTTTTAAATAAATAAATAAAAAGCATATTTGAATATTTTTCTCACTGCTAACACAAATACCTGATCACAAAATCTTTTCTAAACTGAGGAAAATCTACCAAACCAAATAATCGCTACAAACGTATAAACTTTAGCTTGATTCCAACATAAATTAGGATTTAAAGAGGTAAAATGTCCTGATAATCTTCTGGTATTGGGCACGAACATTTTAATCTAGTTTTTATTCCTCGCAGTTTGTTTAATCTGCATGTGGCCTGATTAGAGTTCACTTCATCCACAGATTATAGTCTGTTTATTGCAGAGATGCTGGGTCGATCAGTAGGTCAGATTTTCTGAGAGCAACTGTTTGCAGGTAAAGCAATAAGTACACTACACCGACAGGGCAAATCGCCTTTGCAGAGGATTTGACTTCCAGCACATTAAAACTCCAGAAGCTCTCCCAGATGATCTGCAGCATCTGGTACCTAAAGGGATTTTCATCTTTGACTCTAAATGTCTGAACATAAAATTTAGGGATTGGAAGTTGATGTGGAATCTGTCTTTGGGTTTGTTTAATCAACTTCACACTTCCAACATAGCCTTTCTCGTGGAGTTACATTTATTTTTAACCAAGTTTTGCTGGTAACTCAATGAATGCTTTGTGTTCTCATAGGCTATTTTAAAAGTGAATGCATAGAAGTTAGATATACTTTACATCTCCATTTGCTGTAGAAAGTGTAAAGCTTAGTGTCTGCTATCATTTTTTTTAGTTTGGGATTTTTCTCATTCGCCTAAGAATATATTTGAAAAATGCATATTTTTAGGATGATAAGTTATAAAAAGTTCTGTCATGCCAAGTTTTTTTTTAAATGGTTACCTAAATTATTCCAAATGTTGTATTAAAAAAACAACAGACTAAAAGAAAATATTTTCCATATTATTCAGTACTTTGCATAAAATAGCACAAAGCTAAGTTAATAAAATTAACAATATTAAATTGAATAATTCCTTTTCTTTCTGTGTATATTTTTGCTATAATTTAATTTAATTGCCTAAAGTTAGTTGCTTAAAGAGATGCCACATTGTGTTTGTGCACATACTTATTGTTAAAGCTAAATTATTTTTAATTCGGAGAAGAGGGAAAAAAAGCCACATCAGCAAGAGCAAATGCCAAAATATAAA
This sequence comes from Trachemys scripta elegans, assembly GCF_013100865.1. NCBI lineage: Eukaryota > Metazoa > Chordata > Testudines > Emydidae > Trachemys > Trachemys scripta. The sequence goes on along the minus strand of NC_048308.1, from coordinate 21,555,973 downwards.
AGTAACACATTCATCCTTACGGGTAATATAGTAGAACACTGGAAACTTGGAGGTTGCCAGACACACAGCTAACATTAGGGCTAATTTTGAAAATCTAGCGTGCAGTCAATTTTACTGATGCCTGGGGACATACAAGGTAGAAGCTGACAAGAGAACTAATTTTGTTTGGGTTATTTACTGCTATGCATCATCCATGGGTTCCCGCCTGACACACAGCTATATGAAGGGGAATATTATCACACACTAAAAATTTATGTTGACATTCGATATTTGTTCAATATGTCAGCAGTATTACTTTCATAATCAAAAGAGTAAGAAAAAGAGAAAAGAAAAGCACTTTATGCTCATATAGATATATCTTTTTAATAACAGTCTATAAGGTTAATATAGTTTACCTTTGAGAGTATACAATGAAAACAAGCAGGGTTAGCAGGGAAAATGACAGAAAGCATCAACCCGAGCTGTTTGTTTGCCATTACCTAAGCGAGCCATGTCAGCTCTCTGGCCCGCGTCTGATAGCTATTTGTTGTACAGAGAGCACAGCATAAAAAAAAATATCAAACTCTTAATACTATTGTGTGCCCATAACCATCTGTCACTGCTAGCCTGGAGATGAGAGGAAGATTACGAGGAATAAACACTGAGCCGCCGAGCATTGGTAAAGCCTTCGGGCAAAAAACTCTTGTGGGAACATCAAAGACATTCTAATTCCGAGGCAGTCAAGGATTACAGTGTGTAACCTGTGCTGACAACAGATAAATGACTGGCAATATTGTGCCAGAGCTGTTGGGTCCTGCATGGAGTACTGATGATGATGATGATGATGATGTTATCTTGCAGAATGGACTCTGCTGGGATAATTTTATGATAAAACACTTTTTTCAAATGCCACTGGGTCTAGGCAGACATTTACTAGCTACAGGGGTAGCAATCAGTTTCTTCAAAATTTACTGTTCTAAGCCCATTAGAGTTCCAGCGCAGCAAGGCTTTTCAATGAAAATCTAAAATGCCTGTATTTTCGTTAGGAGAGTATATGCAAATACTAGGACCTGAACTCCTACCCTTTAGTGTTAGGATGCTTTATCAACTGATTAATGTAAATTTGCTCATAAAAATACAGTTTATTTTTAATTGGTGAATAAGAATTAGAAAATTAAGATTCTAGTTTGCATTCATCATACATCCAAACATCCTCAGTCACAGGAAGACATTTATTTACAGCCCAGATCATACAGGTAAAAACAAGGTACTGTAAACAGATCATTCAATATACTGCATATCCAAACATAAGCATTCATTTCCTTAAACAGATTTGTGTGCCTTATTCAGGCATCAGCTGCTTAAAACATCCCCTTCTTAGGCCTAACGTGAGCATGTTAGTGAAATATACTAATTTTAGCTAAATTTTGTAGTGTATGTGTGTTTTCTGTATAGAATATTGGCAATAGCGTCATGCTCCTATTCCAACACACTGTACTAGCTCGCAACTATTGCCCCATACAGTAATACTTAACTAATGTTAACTACATTGATGATTTATATGTGTTTCTAATTTTTTTAAAATAGAAAATGAAGATTTTGAAGCGAGAAGAAGGATTTTGTATTCTCCCCTTCCCTTTCACCTAACAAAAAAACCTTTCAGCCTAATCATAAAAAATATGCATGTGAAATCATGCTGTTGTTGTGGCAAAACTCTGAAAATGAAGTGATGCTGACCTTATTGTGTTAGTTCCACACCGGGATCATGAATGGCTTAAAATATGGCGTTACCCTCTAACACATCTCACACTAAGTCAACCAAATGTAGGCACTACTTGTTTGGAAATGTATCAAAATCAAAAATGACATTTTCCAGGGAATACATTCTAGCTTTAAATCTGTGTTAAAATGTCTTTGCATGAGAACAGGCCCTTAAATGCAATCCCTGCCCCTTCTCTTCATTCTTCCTGAATCTGAGCCTGTCAAGGATTATAGTGTGCAACCTCTGTTGACAGTAGATAAATAACTGACAGTATTTTAGCAGAGTTGCTTGGTTCTCTGCAGAGTAATTTGTTTCCTCCTTTCCACCAACTCTTTAATGTTTTGTTATAAACATCTATAGTAAGGCACCGTTAACAGAAATGACTTCAAGCCAAAGACCTGTATAAAAATACTGCAATGGTTACCTAAACTTCTCTGCCTAAATATTTTACTGTAGAACTAGTTTTTTCCTTTATGTAAATATTCTCTACTTAAAATTGGCAGCAGAAATACAATGCTCAAGGGACAGAGAAGCCAAACCTAACTTTCTATGGTATCACAAATTCTCATACAGAGATAATAAAATACACATTAAGTAAAGAGAATAAGCCCTGATTTAAGCAGTGATTGGTGTGACAAACCCCTCCTCCCATCCATGCATTCTCCAGGAGGTCACAGAGCCCTGTTTATGCTGCTTCAGGAATCTCCAGGCTACAACAGCTATGGGGATCACCCCTCTCCGCTCCACAAGGGGATTTGACAAATGGCTCCATGAAATTACAGATCCAGTAGATCCCAAACAATCTGTATGCTGAGGTTTAAAGCTCAACTCTCTGGCACGAAGAGGCTGTAGACCCCTTCAAAGTGTCCCTGCATCTTTTCTTCACCCTTTCACCCCATGTAGCAAATCTGCAGTGGTTCTGCTGTATTCAGGGCTTTTTGTGGCTCTTACTTGGGCCATAGGTTTTTGCCCTGCGTGTGCAAAATTATACCAGCAGCCATAAGAGTTGGGTAATGGAGAGTTGTCAGAAACCAATTCTTCTTACCGCAAGTGTCTGGGTATGATGTAATATCACACGCCAACCATAGAAGCATTTACGCTGTCTCACGCGCGCACACAGACACAGACACAGTTATTATCAAATCATCTGAGAGATCACACAAGCACAATTACACTATGTGATATTGTATATAAAATGTGAGTGTGAAAAAGCCATAGAAATCTCAACAGGGAAAAAAGTGGGAACTACAATAAGAGCCATGATGATAAGGGGCGGGGGGGGAAGGCTGAATAATAAGTTTCCTGAGATTCTTTCTTCTCTTAGGGAAAACAGCACATACCCAGATACAGCTGTACCTGTCTCAGTCATCAATCTGTTCAGTTTTAAAAGTGAGTTAGCCACTTGCGTCCACTAACGAATTTAAGAAATGATCCCATATAGAAAAGCCTGTTGTGTCAGTGTTCTATCCTCCTTCATGTACTACACATTGCTGAGCCCCCTGCACACGGTGGTGATCCAGTCCCACCTCTCAGCAATGAACTCTTCAATGGGTGACTTATCTGTGACATTGCAATCTGTCCCCTGCCTGCAGTGATGTCACAATCACACCACTCATCACTGAGCTGCTCACAGAACTGGAGGAGAGGAGATCAGCACAAACTTTTATTTAAATTATGACAACTAGTTACCAATTCCGTAAGGCCCTCAGAGGATCTGTTAACAGATTATGATTTATTCAAAAATGTGATTTAAAATTGATTCTGGAATTGGAATTTAAATATTTTCATATAAAAATAGTGAGAACGAAGATTATTGAGTAAGTGCTACAGAAATCTTCCCGGTAATAATATTACTGAATTTTAAGATTGTTTGGGTCAAATGTTGTCCTGTTGCAATGCAGGTGCACAAAAGTTGGGCAGAACAAAATAAACTGCTCCACCATTACAATCCCTCCCATCAGTGCAAACCCCACTCCACAGGGGAGAAGAAGACAGGACTGTTGTCTCACCCCTCCACACCAACTGCCCAGTCATGCTGCACCATCTAAAGGGTATAGAAATGTGGTGGTACAAAAACCAGGTGTGCCAGCTCTGTGCCAGCTGAGAGCTCCCCTATGCCAGGGAAATTCGTAGTTGGCAGATCTGACTACTTTCTGGTCCCATTCCAGTGGAATGTAATGGAAAATCTGGCCCAAGATATATACTGAACAGTACATGATCTTCTAAAGAGCCTGCCTTATTGACTGTGTATTTTACAAGGCATCTTCCAAAAGGGCACTTTAAATATGCACTTAACTAAAACCGTGCATCTGAAAAATGTGGTACTCTGTGTCTTTCCATGCACCTTTATAAAAATGTGTGTTAGATTATGCACTCTTTCAAGTATTGATGTTCATATTATCAAGCGTACATGGTGTGGTGCACAATACAGTGTATGTAGAAATCGGCAGCAGTTGCACATGCAGCGCAGCCAGTTGCACAATAAATGAAGGAGGCTAAAAAGTGTCCAAAGTTCATACCCAAAATGCAGGGTTCATAGATTCGTAACGCAAAGAAATCAAAACCAGTTTTCACTAGAACTCTGAAAGGCACGTTTTGGTTTTGGAATGTTATTTATTTATTTACTTTTATTTATTATAATGAGGAAATATCTCCCCCCCCTTCTCCACACTTACCTGTATTCATAAAACATCTGACCAGTTAAGGATAACACTTTTTTTTTTTTTTAATTTATCTTTGGAAAGCAACAGCCCTTTCAAATGTATGATAATTTTCCAATAAGACATACAATAATATTAAAAGGAAAAATCTGTTTTTTAAACAGTACTTGAGAAAATTTAACTTACCTACCCTACCCTATTTAAAGTTCCTATGCTGATCTCTGGTGAATGCGATGTATGTGATACATATAGATCTAATATGAGTGAAACATCACCATAAAAGTGTACGTATGGATGTCATATCAAGCAGAAGCTGCACTTCTTGACTTCCCCAAAAAACAGAGCAAAAAAATTAACTATATTCCCATAAAAAAAGCTTGGTTAAAGTGGAGTTAAGTTTGAGAGCACATATGAGGGTAACAAAAACCATTCAAGAAGCTTAGTTATAAAGCAAAATATTTCATATAATGAAGCCCCTACATTGTAAAATGCCTTTTTTTTAATCAATGGCTTTTTCTAAGAGCTTTTAGAAGTTTATAGATTATAGTTAGATTATAGTGGAGAACATCTTCAGTTTGGAAAACAAACCATTATAGAATGGGGACCATACCAATGCCAGCCTTCCATCATCCCTTTATCATTTTTTCCTAAAGGGCTTTGAAAAGTTGGCAGTCCATGGAAGCAGAAATGTTATATTTTAATAAGGAGCAAAGGTGACTTTATGCTTGATCTGCACACTCCTGATCATTGGGCTAGACTTGGCTCTGCTTAAAAGTATGATAGCAGGAGAAGACCCTGGCGACCATTCCAGCAGTCCGGGATCAACTGGAAAACATTTATGTTTCCCTCTCCAGGTCCCACCCTGTCCTGAGTTCCAATGCCCATTATCCAGTTGAAGTCAATGGGAGATGTGGATGCTCAGAATCTGGCCACTTCTGTCTGGATGTATAACTTGAACTAACCAATTTTGAAAATTTTGGTCTGAGATAATAATTAGGACAAATTATGATACAACTGTAACCTCTTCTTCAGGCAAAGTGCAGGGCAGCAGTCGTTTTATTTTATTTTATATGATAAAACTACAGAGAATGAAATCATTGTTGTGTCAACAACCTGTGAACATTCTGAGTGACCTCGAGTATCCATTGTCCCCAAACAACGAATGGGGAGACAAAGTATCTTGCTTCCTGAACTTGAGAGAAAATGAAAATTTTTGTATTACTTGTACTTGTTGTGTACTTTGCATTTCTATAAAACCTTTAATCTGAGTATCTCATGTGTTTTAAACACACAAATTAACTTTTATAATCCCCATTTTACAGATGGAGAAGTTGAGGGCATGGAGCAATTAAATAGCTTTTCCTGGATAACATGACAAGTTATTCGTGCCTTCAGGGATAGTATGCAGATTGCTCAGCTCCCAGGCCTCTTTTTGAACAATTAGCCTGCACCGCTTCCTCATATTTTATCCACTCAGGCATCAGATTACTGCCTCATAAAACAGAGAGGGGCAATGACATCAATGCTTAAATAAGGATGCTTAGAATTTTCATGAATGAAAGGTTCTGATTGGCTGAAAATGGGGTAATGTATTTTTTATATTTCAAGTAAGATTACATTTCTGCCAGTCATATGAAAAGATACCCAGAGACTAGTAAAAGATGTTAGGTTTTTCTTGTATGGTTTTTTTCTTATATGGTTTCAATTGCTCATGCACCTGATTAACAGTTGAAACACTCTTCTCGTTGTTTATTAAATGAAATAGGGAAATATCTCAGAAATACAAAGAGCTAAAATATTTTGTGATCTATTCCCTCACTCAGATGTATACTTCAAATTACATTCCTTCAGTTGAGGGAAATAATTTCAGTTACCCTGATCATTTTAGAAAGCAGTCCTCTTTTTGAAAGTCTTTTTTTCATTAATGTAGATATGTTTCTAAGAGGAGAAATTATGTTTCTTCTAATTATGGTTACATGTAGTTAATTTCCTTTTTTAAAAAGCTCTGTGTGAAAGACAGTTTCCTTTAAAAAAGCAAAAAAAAAAAAAAAAAGTGATACAGCTGATGTTCCTGTTGCCTTAGCAACAGATTTATTTATTAGGGTCTGAAATGACATGAGTTAATATACCACATACCTGCTGATCGGCAAACTCTTCTATTTCAGCTCCAGTTGACAATTAAGTCCTGGACAGCTACAGCCAGGGGTTAATGTTACTCATTAGGAGAACTGGGTCATTACTGGGAAATCAAGGCACTTAAGGCAGCATGGATAAAATACAAAATTCAACATCTCAACGAGTGAGGGTTTTTATGTTAATTAACCTTATTTTCCTTGCATTAAAAAAAATCTTTCATATGTGCATATAACAGTGGATCAATTAACTGAAAAAAAAGTAAGCTTTAGTTTACTTTCCTCTCCTACTTGTCTTCATTTCCTATGGAAGGATTTCATTATTTTATGGAAAATTCTTATGTCTATATGATGAGTAAAAAGGGTATTAAAATTAAGAAGGGAATCATCATGGAAATCAGCTTTACCACAAGGGAATGAGCAAATAAAAGCCTTGGAAATGAAAATAAATAAGCTTTGCTAATACCTCACCTAAGGAGCAGAATATAAGCCCATCAGAGCTTGGAGATATTTAGAGGTACTTCTTTGCTTCTGTATTAAGCAGTTACATAGTTATTTGACCTTCAGAAACTGAAACTTCGGAGAAGTAAATTCAAGTGGTTGGCAAATATTCTGTTTATGGAAAGCTATACAGTGAATTAGCACATGGTAACTTTTGTAGTTCATAATTGCCTTTTTGATTTCCAGTAAAATTAGATACATTCACTGAAAGTTTTTATTAAGATGTCTGAGTGGGAGTTCACATGCATCCGAAGAAGTGGGTATTCACCCACGAAAGCTAATGCTCCTATACGTCTGTTAGTCTATAAGGTGCCACAGGACTCTTTGCTGCTTTTACAGATCCAGACTAACATGGCTACCCCTTTGATACTTGAGTGGGAGTTTTAACTTGATAAGTCATAAACGATTTAGCAAAGCTCTCCTGAAAGCCTTTATTTACCATTTTTTTTCCAGCAGCCTTTATTCTGGAATGGGAGAACTTAATAGGCTGAAAAAGAATTATATCCAAGAATCCTTTATTTTCATTTACCACCCTCCCAAAAGCATTTTTTTTTTTAAAGAATTCTGAACAAAAGCTGTGGGGCCTGATTCTGCTCACAGTTACAAATGGGTAAATATTATGTAGTGTAATTCTGTTGAAGTCAATATAAGAGCAAAATAAGACCTAGGATGTGTATAAAAGGTCTACCTGCCAGACTACCTGCCACAAATGAGAAATTCAAACCCTATGGGTGATTTTCTGCCACAAGCTGAATGATTGCAGTGTCCTCTAAACAATCCTATAACCTCACCTGTTTTCAGTTCATAAACCAGGTTCTCTCAGAAGGGCAAAAAACTTTACCATTATGGAGGAAAGTGATATTAGGTTGCAAAACTACACTGAATCAGAATGGCCAAATCTTACAGAACTGCATCTGATTTAGGAATTTGGGGTGTTTTGTGAGTTTTGCTTTAATTGAAGATTATAATAATTTCTTTTATTGAAGAATTCAAAAACAGTTTGTAAATACCATGGCTTCAGGAATACATCAAGTCTAATCTTCTGTTGAAGTATATTTTATGCTACCAATATGGTAATGTGGAATAGAGTACAAGTAATATGGAAAATAGAAGTAACGTAGAATTGTGAAAACAGAAATTATGTATTGCTTTAACCACATTCATAAGGCACTAGTAAAACATACAGATGCGATAATGATAGGCATTTATTTTTCATTAAAAAGCCTCATTAAAGTAACATAAAGGGTCAGTTTAAGCCAACACATTCAAAAAACCTCATTCTTCACTTACTCTGTATTAAGTAGACATGGTAGTTCATCTGTGTAATACTTTAGTGAGGTTCTGTGACAACTACTCTATCATCTTCAGTACCATCAATACAGAAAACATTGCTGAATTAAGGGATAGCTCTAGTCATAACTTTGCATTGTCTAGAATGTGTGAATTTATTTTTAAACTTGGAATAGATGAAACACCAGTGTTTCAGAGTCTGGGTTCAGTTTGGCTGTGTATCCAAAAGATTGTTATGGTGGTCAAAGTTTTATCTTATTCTTTAAGTTTATGAGTGCTTCCTTCCTCTTAAACTGTGTTACCCATTCTTCCCCAGAAATAGACTTCATGATCCTCCCTTTATTCTTACTCACCCCTGTCCCAGAAAGCTTACACTATCCTTTGCCTTGTTCTGGATGGGAGATACAATGGCTTGCTGTTCTCCTTTGGGTCTTCAGGGACAATTGGAAGGTCCATTCCTCTATCTATCTATCTATCTACTTATCCATCCATCCATCATCTTCCATGTGTGTGCTACATTAAAAGAACATTGTTAAGGTTGCAAAGTCAAGCACTCAAAAATTAGGAAATAGAAGAATTAAGATTGACTATGCAACCTTACTCTGCCCCCTGGGGTATATGCATTGTGATACAGCCTTTAATTACATGATCACATACTAGATTTTCCAAAGTTTTTCTGGCATTTCCTAATCTTTGAGTACTTGACTTTGGAGTACACCTCCATTCCAGTCCAATTCTCCTAACATATCCAGTCCCAGACTCCACTCCTCAGGTTTTTCATCCCTATCCCAATTTCCCTACCTAGTTTCACCCCTTCAGACTCCCCAACCCAGTCCTAGTTTTCCCCCTCACTACCAGTCCCAGTCTTCTTGCCCAGCCAGTCCTAATTCTCCCTGCCCTCCCTGGCTCCTCATCCAATCTGTCTCTATCCTTTACCCTGCTTTCCAGTCATCTTCCTCTCTGCCTCTTCCCAATCCCTACTGGCTCCCAGTCCCAAACCCTCCCTAGGCGCTTTGTCTAGTCTGTCTCCTTGTCCCAATCTCTTTTCCCAACCATTCCCAGATCTCCCCCAACACATGAACTCCTAGTCACATCTGGCTCCTTTCCTTTGTCACCTTCTCCCATCCCGCTGGTTGTCAGGGCTTGTCTCCACTTACCGGGGGATTGACGTGTGGCAATTGATCCACTGGGGTTCAATTTAACAGGTCTAGGGAAGACTCACTAAATCGACCACCGATCGCTTTCCTGTCGACTCCAGAACGACAAGCATAAGGTAAATCACCGGAAAAGATCAACCTAAGCTACGTCAATTCTAGCTATGTGAATAACTGCGTAACTTAAGTCGAATGTGCCCATAGTGTAGACCTGTCCTTAGTTCCAGTCTAGCCCCAGCTCTTCATCCAATCTCAATCTCCCCCCACCTACTGGCTACCAATCGCCCTCCCTGGTTCTCACTCCTAGTTTTCTTGCCCAGCTGGACCCAGTTTTAACTCGACTCCTTGACCAGCTAATCTCAGTCAATGCCCCCATCTCCTAGTTACTGTCTCCTTGCCCAGACAGTCCCAGTCTCCCATCTCCACCCCAACTCCCAAGACCTGTTTCCCTTTTCTCCCCGCTGCCAGCCTCCGGTCCCAGTTTCTGTTCCCTCCCTGCAGTTCCTTGTCCCAATCTGTTTCTCCCCTTGCAGGTCCAGCTCTTATCCCCTCTACATTCAAATCAGGTAGCTTCCTCCGTACTCCCTGGGCCCAGCAGGAAGTCACTGAGAGCATAGGAGAGACACGTTCTCTGCTCTCAGTTCAGGTGTTTGGAGTCAGCACCTGGGCTGGAGAATGCACAGTGTGGACAGAATCTTTGGGGAATTAAGCTGATAAAATCTAAGTCGTCTCTACTTCTGCAATTTTTCAGAGGCTTATATCTTGGCCAGATTTAAGCAGATTTTCACAGGGACAGTAAGAGCTATATGCTTGACACAAAGGCCTCTTGTCAAATTTCTAGTCCCTGTTCCAAAGCATGGGGACATTAGAACTTTTCAGAGAAAAGATCATCAAAAATTTTTACATGGACAAAACAATGTATTTTTCTATAGCCTTGTTTTTGGAAACAGTGGAACCATTTGTCTGAAATTTTCCAAATAAGTTTAGCCAGAGGCAGACACCCAGCATAGAAAAATTCAACACAAACGGTTAACACTTGGCACAATTAACAGCAACTGAAAACAAGGTGTTAAAATGGGAAGTGTAGGGCAACCTTAAGAATAGGTGATGCTACCAGCCCCACTAAAATGTACTGCACCCAAAATCAATGGAGTATATGAATGTCTCCCAAGAGATAATAAGCAAATCCTCAATAGGCAAATGATCTAATATTCCTCCTTACTTCCTCCAACATAGTAGGAGGTATACTGGGCTTCCTCCCCCCCCCCCTTGTTTAATTTAGTTTCTTCTCACCCCTCTACAGCTATTTATTTTTCTTCTCTATCTTTCTCTTCCTTTCTTCTTGCCTTCAACTCTTCCCCCCCCCCCTCCTTTTGCCCTCCCTGCTTTGCTGTTGTTAGATGTGGCTGTGGGAAAACTAAGTCAAAGAAATTAGTTCATGCTTTCTTTCTGAAGGCAATGAGATTTGTGGTCATTCTAATCTCCTCTGGTAATGAGTTCCAAAGCCTTGGTCTTGCTGCCAAGAAAGCTCCTGCTCATGAGCTTCACCCTTGTGGATGACAGCTTCGTAGTTCCCGAGGAACATAATTGCCAAGGGAGGTCATCGTTCCAGCGAGAGATGAGTTGTCTTAGAAAACTTAGGGCTAATTACTTAAAGGGCCTTGGTGGTTAGGACTGAGCCTTTGACTCTGATCCAGTGTTCTATGATGAGGCAGTATAGTTAGCAGAGCACTAATGTGATGTGTTCATAGATATACAGAGTTGCAGTATAATCCAATCCAGAAGTCATAATGTCATAAATCACCATGGCCAAAGCATCATCCTGCATGATGGATTGCAATGACTGGGACTCCAGGGAGCAGGATGGGCTAGAGTCCTCTTCTTTCTTTGAGTCCTTCCCTTACCAATTTCAAGGGTATGGACCAATTTAAGAATCTGGGGCAGGCTCTCTCAATCAGAGCTTTTCAAAATATTCCCTTCTTACCCACATTATCTCCATCTTGCCTGAGCTCAGCTTCGGTCAGCTGCCTTCATTCACACACCATGCCTTGCGATAGTTGGGAGATGTGCTCTTTGTGTCAGAGGTAAAGTTAGCAATTGGGACCATGACATCTCAGAGTTTCCCCCACAGCTCCAAGTAGGTGTTAAAAAGGGTGTGGGAGAGAACTGAGTCTTGTGGGTCTCCACAACTTACTGTGTTGGAAGTGGAGGAGCAGTTACCCATAACTCTCTGGGAGTATCCTGAAAGAATGGATTGGACCCATCCTAGTTCTTTCTTGGGACCTCTGCAACATCTCGGAGACCGGACAGTAGTGTCGTAGTCACCAATATCAAATGCCACAACACGGATCTAGTATGGATATCTCCCCCTTTCAATGGACAGGACCACGGCTGATTCTGTTCCATGACCTGGCCTGAAGTCTAGCTGTGATGGACCCAAAATACTGTTGGTGAGTAGGTATGTTTGGAGATGACTTTTAGACATTTTATCATTTTCCTAGCTCACGAATGGGAGGCTGGACACTGGATAGTAGTTTGACCCTTCAGTTCTTTTAGGGGGCCAGCTGCTGGGTCACTCCTCCCAACCCTTTTTGGTGGCATTTTGCAACAAAATGCATTGCTGGGTTTCAACGCAGCCACTGCTGCTGGCTCTTTCACAGTTAAAAAGCACTTGGGTTGATACACTACAGTGCTAATCTACACTACCTCATCTCATACAAATTGTGATCATTATATATTGCAATAAGTTACACTCAGATGTGTTGTGCTGGGTTATCAATGCTTCTAAGGTATATACGACACTTGGCCTTTGCATCATGCCTAACAATACCCCTGGGGAATGGCACAGTGCTTAATTAGGCCTCCCTGAGGGTTTGAAAGGAAGATCTGGTGGATTTTGTAACATATTTTTGTAGGAGATTTTAGATTTAAACTCTCTGACTTGCATTAATAAGATTTGCTGGATTGCTGTGCAAAATAAACTAAAAAAGACTTTGAATCACATTCTGCTTTGTTACACTTGTAACAAATCGGGGTTAACTCTATTGAAGTCAAAGGAGTAAGCTGTCATCCTCACTCAAATGCATGGCATTACTCTGGATTTACACCAGTGTAACTGAGATCAGAGCTGGGTCTTTAGCTTCAAAGGTCATTCTCTCTATTGGGAATAAATAGAAGGCTCACTGAGTGATTCTGATCCTGAGGTTTCCTTGGATAGGAAATGCACAGTATTTTATTGTGAGGTTTTTTGTCATTAATTGTGAGGGAAAAACAAGAAGAATCTAAACAATAAACACCCAAGGTTCTTTTCTTTATGAATCTCTCACAGATAACACAAGATAGTAGAAAATGCTTTTCCAGCATAAAGCCGCATGCCACCCATTTTTCTCAGCCAAGTAATCTGAAAAATCTGGAGGTAAAATACACACTTCTCACTATACACAGGCTATGGACTGTAATTGAAAATAAAGAGCCATATTCACCACTGTATTCTGGCTGCTTTGTGCTGTTTCAGTGCCATCTTTGCATCCCCTGACTTGAATATGCATTCCTCATTTGCAGCTAAGGATCGGGGCCTTTATTTTCCTATAGGTTTTGTCGTTTATTCCTGTTGAATATTGTTTATGCCTGCCACTGTTAAAAAATCAGGTTGCTGGGTAGCCTTTTTCAGTGAAACTGATGCAAAAACATTTCCTCTCTCACTCCATTTTATATTAACCTGTAGGGGTAGTGATGCTGATGATGCCAGACAGCGTTTAGAGGCACAATTAAAGAGATGTTGTACATGTATCAGCTGAGGAAGAAAGCTCACTAGATTTAACTACATATTTACACTATATCTATAACTCCTATTGGAAATGTTAAAGGTGGAAAAATATTGTGATACATTGGATAAACTGGACTTAGTAATTGATTTTTCCTTAGTGTTTGCATTTTCTTAGCTATTTCTTTTCCAGTATTTTTTTCCTGGCAAATATACTTCTTCTCTTGCAGCTTTCACAGGCATTGTTACCAAAAATTTGGTATTAGAATTTTACTCCTTCTTTTGTGAACTTCTTTTCTTGATCTTAATCTAGATAATAAAGTATATTTAAGTAATTTGATTTAAGAAAGCCCCCCTCCATTCTGTGAACTGTGAAAGTAATTATTACTAGAATGTGTTTCAGATTGTAGTTAATATTTTTGCAAAATGATTCCTTTTAGTTTAAGACGAATATTATCCACTTGAGGTACAATCGTTAACTGACTCTGAACCTCAAAACATCCCCGTGAGGCTGTGTTACTGATCCCATTTTACAGATGGGGAAACTCAGGCAGAGAAGTCACACGGCAAGTTAGTGACCATGCAGTTCCAGATTCCCAAGGTCATGCTCATTTTTCTAAATCATGCTGCCACTCTTTAATATAGACTATTATAAATCTTTATTCAGGCAGTAGGATGAGATATAATGTTGCATGTAAAATATTGAATAATGAACAATGAATTTCAAAATTACACTCAATGGTACTTATAGATAAATGCCAGGACTAAGGTGTTGGCCTCAAGTGAGTCCTTCATACTAGTTCAGTGCATTCTGCATTTGAAGACATTTCCGCTCAGTGAGCTGAACATGCTGCTTCTAGCTTTTTGAGAATGGGCTGGCCAGATGTAAAGTCACCAGGAAGCTGGTATCAAATTAGTCCTGTTACTGGCCTTTGGTACAGTGCATTTGAGGACTCAGCTCACTCTGCTCAAGTATGTTTTATATTCATGTTTACTATATCAGTCAAATCAGTAAAGAACCACAAGGTTATTCTTAACTTTGAGTTATTGTTTATCACCCGTCTGAAGAATATCATTACAACCCTTTTCATCCATCTGTCATCAGCAGACTCAACAATTGCTACGTTCTTTTGCTGACTGCCTTGCTACTGCTTTAGTACCCACTTCTCTTTAGTTTCTTATCAACATATTTTACTTCTCTGTGGTTTGAGCCTCTTTTTCCCTCACTAATGCCCTGTATTTCCACTGATTCTATAGTTTCTATCATCAACTCTACTGTCTCCTCCAACATTGATTCTTTTGTTCCCCATCCCTCACCACACTGTCCTTCCCACTAAGCCACAACCCTCACTTAGCCCTCTCAACTGTTTTCTTGGCTTCTCTTCCCTCACTGCTCAGTGCCTTTGGAGAAAAGTCTACATTACCTTAAGGAAAAATCCAAGGACCAGGCTAACTTTCTCCACTGTAAATTTATTCTCTCTTCATTCAACTCTTTCTTGCCAAACAGCTTTATTTCTTCTCCTTAATTGATTCCTATCCTGTAATTTCTGTCACCTTTTCTCTACCTTTAATACCCTTCTCAGATCTTCTCCAACACTTCCTCTTATCCCCTGCTCAGCTTGTGCTTTTGCCAAGAAATTGTGGATACAATGTAACAGTTCTCTTTTCCCTTCCTTCATCCTCCAGTCCCACTCTTGAATCTTAAGTGTCCCATCTACTTTCTATTTCCAGTCTGACTACTGTACTCATCTCTTTCAGGCTCCTGATCTCTCTCTGTCCCTCTCACACCCTTATTTTTCCTCAATCTCTCCCTTTCTTTTGGTTCTGTCCCCTTTGCTTTCAGAAATGATGCAGTTTCACCTATCATGAATAAACCCACATTCAAGCCCTCTTGCTTCTCCCATTTGCTGCCAACCTCATTGAGCTTGTGTCTATTCTCACTATTTGACTTTCCTACCAATAAATGGATCCTCTGCAGTGGGGCTTCTGCCTCTTCCAGTCCACTGTGACTGCTCTCACTAAGGTCACAGGTGATCTACCTCTAGTCAAGCATCCTTCTACATCAGTCTGCTGCATTCAGCACTGTCTATCGTTCCATACTTCTCAACATTGCATTCTTGTTTTTACTCCCTCAGTTCTTACAATACTTTGTTCAACAGGTTCTCATACTTTCCTGGCTTTTTTTTCAGTGTCTTAATTGGTGATTTCTTCTTCACCCCACTGCAATAGTGTCCCTCAGAGGTCTGTGTTCTTGGCATCTTCCACTTTAATTACCACTACTGTGCTGGTGACTTCCAAATCTGCCTCTCTACCACTGAACTGTCCCCTTCTGATCAGCCTCACATCTGTCTTTCCAACCTCTCTGCCCTGCTGGCTTATGCTTCTCACAACACCCTCTGCTCTGATTCCAGTTCTTTCTTTGTTATGTCTGACATAGAATGTAAATTCCTTGGGACAGTGACCTGCCTTTTATCTCTAAATGCTGCTCACAGCTCTGTAAATAATGAATGATACTTCCATGAACCAAAATTCAGTGCGTCAGCTGTTTCCTGGCTATGACTAAAAAGTAGCTAGAAACATGTGTTAGCTCCCAGTTTACTAATACACTGAATTTAAAAAAATTGGGTCCTTATTTCTAAAGATGTCACTGGTGTTTCAGTATCAGTACCACCATCTCTCACCTTTGCTGAGTTCTGTTGGTGGCTTTGCCACAGCCTTCTTATGTGACTTTGGGCAAGTAACTAAATCTCTCGGTGATATGAGAATGCTTCACTGGACAGTTTTTGATGCTTTGCTCATTATTGTTTGGAAAGTGCTTTGAGTTTCCTGGATTTAAGGCATTATGTAAGTGTAAAGTATTATGACGTGCCCCCACTATTTTGAATTCTCTACCACTGAGACATGGGAAATCACCCTTGTTAAATGTTTTCAGGTTAAGATTGACCCTTTTAGTATTGCTCTTAGCTTAGCTCATTCCCCTTTCAAAATGCACAGTACCTTGAGAGATCGTTATGACAGGGCCTGTATTAAGTGACTGTATTAAGTGATGTTGATTTACAGCAGGTACATACCCTATGATACATAATGAAATTTGAGAGATTTTTTCCCTGCCAGATTCCCAGGTTCATTTTATTGCATCATTTAAATTCATATAACTATTGTATTTAAACATAGATGATTTTTAAAAAGAGAAAGCACGCATCTTGCTCTTCTGAGAAAGTTCTATCTGTTTTACATCTCTTACCATTTTTAATGATGTATTTTTCTCATATAACTGAGACTGTCAGCAAGATATGATCAATTTCAGGTACATCTAAGTATGTATCTGACTGTACCTTAGACTCTTAAGTAACATGGATCTCTTATTGAAACTAAACCCAAATACAAGATATGTATCTGCACAATCAGATGATTTACAAGGGGCAGATCTGCCCCTCCATTTTACCTCTTTTGCACCACTCCAGCAGTGGAAAGCAGATGGAAAGCCAACTTAACCAGGCAGTCTGGGAGTAGAGCCCAGGGAAATTTTTCAACTTGTTTTCAACAAAAAATGCAGATTCAGGGTGACTGAAACATTTCAAGAATTTGCGTCAATTATGGCACGTTGTTTCAGTCGAAACAAAGAAAACATTTCAGAAATGTTTTGATTTTTCAGGCTGGATTCACAAGGGGATTTAGGTGCCATTCACCAAATAGAAGAGGACGAAATAGTGATGGTGCCCCCCCTTACACCCAGTAGTCGAGTGGTTAGGGCATTCACCTGGGATGGGGGAGACCCTGGCATTGGAGCAGAGCCTTGAACCCAGGAATCCTTCCTCTCAGGTGAGTGCCCTCACCACCAGGCTATAGTGTATGCTGGGATGGGCCTTTTTCAGTCTCTCTCTTGTTGAAGTTGTTCCACTTTGTATAAAATACTTGAATAGTCATTGGGCCAGAGAGAGTGAGAATGGGTCTAGAGCCTGGTGGTTAGAGCACTCCTCTGGGAGATGGGATACTCATCTCCTCCTCGATTTTGTGAATATAGCCCTTCATTTCTGTTGCTTTTCCTAAATAGATTAAAAATGCCCCCAAACCAAGCATTTTACTTCAAACAAATGAAATATTTCAATTGACCAGAAACACATTTTTTCTGACTTTTTCAATTTACCAAAAATTCTGAAAAATTTGTTTTGGTTCAGCCAGAGCCAAAAAAATTTTTTTTTTTTTTTGGAACTGCCAGCAAACCAAATAATCAATGATTTTGATTGAGTACTCTGCCATAGGGGATTCCCAAGTGGCTCCCAAACTTTGCTGGCTCTACACCTAAACTTCCAGCCACTCCCAACAGAGGAGACAGGAGTACTGCTAAACTCAGTCAATCCCTGGATAACAGAATAGTCTTGTGAGGACCACTGTCAGCCAGTACAAAGAGAAGTTTTGGCTGGCCTCCAAATCAAAGGAGCATAAAGGTGATGTGAAGCCACTTTGTCCCCTCTTTCCCCCATTGGGTCCTGTGCCAACACAGTTTGGCTAGCCAGGAGAGTCTGAGCCATTGATTAATCAGCCCAGATAGCACTCTTGTGTGGTGGAGAAATAAACAGTACTATCACCATTTTACAAATGGAAAAACTAAGGTGGAGACATTGGAGGCTGAATCCTGGTCACAAAGGTAAATTTCGCATTGACTGAAATCAGAATCTAGCCCTAAATTTCTTGTCCAAGTTTACAGAGGAAATTGATGTCAAAGCTCAGGAATTCCTGGCTCCCGGTCCTGTGGTCAGACTGCTAGACCATACTTCTCTTTAGCCATTTCTAGAGAGGTTTATAATGTAACACTAACAAGAACTCTGTTAAGTACACACTTGGATATGGAGGTTCAACAGCTCTAAAGGCACTGCCTCCTGCTCAGGGTTAAAGCATATTACCAGGGCAGAGTTGAGAAGTATGTGTTACCTTTGTCCATGCTGTAGCTGTTGTGTAGCCAAAAGGCTCTCATTCCAGCACCTTTCATGCTCTCCTATCCAAATTTAGAATATGTTCATGTCCAGTTTCTCTTTCCTTTTTACCGAGTGAATAATTAGAAGCATTCAGTCAAGCAAAAATGAATACAAGATCATTTGAAATATGTGAGAATCAAGGAAAATGGATCATAGACTTTCATATTAGCTTAAGTTTTCCCAAACATGTAGTGAAAAAGTTTGCATAGTTACATCAAGCTTTTTACACAGTTTTGCAACTGCCCTTAAGAAAATGGAATATATATAATTGATAATGCTTAACAAAACTCAAAAATGCAACAGATGCCGCCAAAAGTGCATGTCATTTTGAGCAGATCTTTACAGAACAGACATTCCATATTGTGTTCATCTTTTTCCACAATCACTGCTGTTACAATCTGGTGTGTTTAGCAGTTGTTGCTGAGTAAGGAAGACTGGATTGTATATGATTTCCCCATGTCAACTGAGAAACACATCACTTTCCTCTTTGGTGGGATAGCTGTGCCATTATTACTTACAATAATGTACAAGAATACATTTTAATGTATAGATCCCCATGCCTGAAGCATTTTACAAGCCGTAACTAAATAACTAAAAATAAAATGATAATGGCGTTGTGCCTATAAAAGTCATAGGACCCAGAGTACTGAAACAACATAAACCCCCAAATTAGAAAACTAAAAGATACATGAAATTCATCATTAAAATCCAGATACATTATTACTATCTTTATATCAGGAAAATAGAGAAGAGCTAAATATTTTGCAGGGAAAATGTGGAAGGCGGATCGCATGCTCACATGGGGAAACCCATAGGAAGGGTTTCTGTGGACAAGAAAAATCAAAAAATTCCCCTCATAGCATTTTTTCTATTTTAGTGAATGCAGAATTTGTCTCTCCTCCCTCACCCAATTCTCCTTAATCTCTCCAATTGCCATCAATCTCAAAATCGATGTAGATGCCTAGGATTCATTGACATGTACAGCCATCTGCCTCCTCACAAGTTGTAGAGCACCTTGTTAACCTGCCAGCTCCTACACAGTCTGACTCAAACACTGTCCCTCACAAGTGATTGCCTCCCCCCACCTCCAAAGGAAAGAGGCATTCTCGATTATGGAGGGGCTCTGCACATCTTGGGATTACATGGTCTGTGTAGGGCATGCTTCATGGCCCCATCCCTCTTGCTTGATTCTCCCCATTTGTGGCTGCTGGATACCACAGAGAGGTGGAATACCCCCATCCCTGGGAATGGAAGATGATGTAGGAGGCAGCTGGCTCACCTATTTCTGTGCAGGTGGGGAGAGACCTTTGCTTGAGAGGATCTAGATCACGATCTGAAGTAGGTGTGGACACATGACACTTGGCTACATATTCCGAGCCTCAATCTAAGACGTCCCATTGACTTCAACTGACTGGCACTTGCTCAGCATCTCTCAGCCATAGGCACACATTATGTAGATCATAGAATATCAGGGTTGGAAGGGACCTCAGAAGGTCATCTAGTCCAACCCCCTGCTCAAAGCAGGACCAATCCCCAGACAGATTTTTACCCAGTTCCCTAAATGGTCCCCTCAAGGATTGAACTCACAACCCTGGGTTTAGCAGGCCAATGCTCAAACCACTGAACTATCCCTCCTCCCGATCTCGTATTCTGCCAACAATAGTATCAGGTACTAAACCCCTGTAACTGCCTGCTGCCTCAGTGGGAGATTGAGGCCATCAGTGAATATTCATGACCTTAAGAGTTATCCTAACACCGATTATCTTCCTTACAAGCTTTATCACTACCACTTTTACTCCTGACAAGTCTGGCTCCTCACTTTGTGTTGCTATTTTCCAGCTCTTCTTAAAATATATGGCCACTTAGATGCCTACTTGCTTAATTATAAAGAAATTAATGGTTCCATTCATTTCAGCTGAACATTTTGAAGAGAATTAGAGCACTAGAAGTACATTCTTGCACATCAGCTATTCTTCCAGAAATGGATAATTATTTTATTTATATGGATACAAGCAGCTTGTTGGTATTTCAGTCCTGGGTCTTTGTAATTTAAAAACTTGTTGAATTTTCTCTGAGTCAGTATTCTCATCCACTTTAGTTTATTGGAACCATCATTCTGAAAACTCCTGGTCCACAGATGTGAAACAAATTACCAGGCTTATGCTGTTGCATTCCACTTTATTATTGGGAACAAAACAAAGCTGAGGGATATACAACTTCTTAAAGTAATTATTGGGCAGGGGAGGTTAATAATCTAATTTTCTAGACCTCAAAATTTCTGAAAATTTTAAGCCTAGTAAAGTACCATTTTAAACATTAATTAGAAGATACATTTGTTTTAAATCAGTAAACCAAAAATATTGACTGAATTAGAAATTAACACATGTAGAACTGCAGATGTCATTTAGCTTGAGATTTCTGAATTATATAATTATTAATGTTTCATATGTCTATGCGATAAACCTACAGATTCATTTTATGTAATTAGTCTGTGGAGGAAATACACCCCTACTTCTGAACTGTCGATTTTCCTGTAACACAAGAAGGAAAACAGTTGACGTTTTTAAAAAATAAAATAAAACAAAATATTTTAAAGACATCTGGTCCACATCTGTCCAAAGTATAGTAATTTAAAGCAGAGTAATTAAATGCAAGAAATATAATAATCACACCTTAAAATAGAGAAAATAACTTCTTCCATTTTAATGTAATTTACCAAATTATGGAAATGTTTATTCATTTATGGTGTCTTTTTAACCTCCCATTCTGTCATAATAAAGAAGATGAAAGCTAGATGCTAGTCCTTCTTTTAAAATAACCAATCCAGTGTTTTTAAGACCTTGATTGCAGAAAAAAAATGATTCCAAATATTTAGTTATCTTCAGATGGAATTATAAATGTTTCTTATCCATTACTAAAGTAACTTTAACCCCCCGAGTCCCACATTAGTTACTTAAAGGCCTGATGGTGCAAAAAGACCCCCACATCAGATGTGTTCTTTCTTCTGTATCCAATGCACTAAAATAATCATAAGCTTTATATTCTTAAAATCGCTAGTCACAAAATTCCATTTGGGAATTTTTTAGCAAATGTATTTGACTAACATATTGCTTCTGCAAAAACATTTGTTTGCCCATTGCCAGGGACAGTGTAAATATCCTGGGAGCATAATAGAGTAAAATCTCATTCCATCGGCAAGCTAGTGATAGAAAGGTAAGGGAGTTGTCATTTTATTCATAAAAATCTACAGAATAATAATTTCAATGGTGTCACCTTCTGTGGTGTGGCACTGGGACTCACTGGCTCCCATCTCCAGGTCTTCCAGCTGGTGGAAAGTTTGAAAATACAGTGTCGTCAGAAATGGGTCAAGTTGGGTATCATTCAAAAGCCCTTTCTCCCTCAAACATAATGATACCAAACATGAAAAATCTAGAACAACTGTGTAGATATATATTTGAGAGAAATGTTTAAAAATCAACATTTTTAAAATTATACTTCAAACACAGATGCATTGTTTACATAAAAAAACCTCTTTGGTCTTTGGTAATCCTAGGGAAGTTTGCCTTGACATGTAGGACATTTATTCACCAAAGTTGTTATCAGAGTTTTCTCTGTCTAGGGCACCACTGCTAGATACGTTGTCACACTGATTCTCATGCTGCACTTGCACATCTCCATACAAGGCAGCCTGCTGGCCAAACATTTGCAGGCCGGTGAGCATCTTCTCTTTGCGCACAAGCATTTAATTAGCTGAAGGATTGGTTTGGGAATGGATGGTATTACACACGTAACTAGTGTGATCCGTCCATCCTCCAACACCCATCCAGACCTGACAGGGGAGGGTAGTTTTGGATACACTGGATCATCCTGGGTCCATTCCATTGTTTGATCATTTGCCTTCTTGATAGCAGATAGAAATGTATACCTTGTCAGTAACAATTTGTTTGTTTGTCTGCTTCTTGGAAAACATCCACCAAGGTAGCTTTGCAACTGCATTCAAATGGTAAACTTGGCGTATGAACATATCCAGTGCATTTATGACTTTGTCAGTGACGGTCTCAGCCATTCCAAGCATCTTCAGAGTGAGGAGAGTCTTTGGACGCTAAATCAAAAGTCTTCCAGTAAGTGAATTTGGTCTTTCCGGCCAACCTTTCAGGAGTGTAACATCCTGAAAGGGTCTGAAAACCTAGCAGTACCGTGGTTTTACAGTCTGAGTGATAGGAAAACATCTCTGAAGGATATACAGCAATTCTGTTCCTCAGCATCAAGCACAAAAACAGAATCTTGCAGAAGTCTACGGTAGCATCTCACAGAGAGCACTAAAACATCTGTATCTTGTACAAAAATCCAGAGTTTAGTAGCACCTCTCTTTGTGGCATTGACAGCATGCAAGATAATTTTAGTGTCAGTCTCCTCATGGGAACTATGAAGAAACTCCACAGAACAGTGCAAGGCATCAGTTTTGTTACACAATGCAACAATGAAATTCTTTGAACAATTCCTTGCATGCTGGAGTGTTTTTTCTGCAAAGTATGCAATTAACTAATTCTTCATTTGAGTATGAGACAGTAGCTTCTTCAATGTGACATTGAAGATGTTTGTGGAGTCAGTGATTTTGTATTGGACAGGTGAAATAAGATAGTATCTTCTTTCTGGTAATATTTTTAATTGATTCCTCTACATACATGTCAAATATGAGGTAATTATGTTATTGATCCAGTATATTCTCTGTAGCGTCATAATGACATTAATCAGCCAAATCTCAGCAGAAGTTAACAGTTTCTGGTTTGTCGAGAACTTATATCTCAGCCATCTATGATTGCTGCATTGAAAGGACTCTGTTGGCATAAGATACCAGTCACATTGTCACTAGGTGCTGGCTTAGGAAGACCATGCTAGATGTTTATTAGTTTGCTTTAGTTTGCTTTTTACCTGGCACATATGCCTTGTTCCATTGTATTCAAACACAGATTGTTGTACTACGAAGAACTTATACTTTCCCAAAGTCTCACGTAGATCAACATCATGCAGAGATCTGGTTACAACCAAGAGATGAGCAAACAGTGACCTGTCTGTGGTTAGATCTGTAATAATCCCTGCTATATTCACTTTGATTTTCTTTTAATTCATTTACAGTTTTAGTCTGTTCTTGATTGGAGACCTTAGATTGACAGACCTCCAGATAATGCTTTGGGTTTTGAAGACTTCAAACAAGTCATGAACCAAAGTATCCATTCACCTCTCATCACTTGAACCTGTTTTGTCATGATATTAATGAGCTCTGGTCTGTTGTACTCAGATGTGTTGCCAATGCAAGTAAGCTCATCCTGTCACTTTAAAAATGTCCTCTTCTTGGCACTTAACAGAATCTAATGAGTCTTGATGGTGCTTGATTACTTCTGGGAAAGTCATTCCAGCAGTGCTTAATATTTCGTTCAAAATTTAATGGGGTTCTGGGGTTGTCAGGAAAAACTGGGCTTCCGTGTTATGCCCACCACCCCCAAATAACTTTCTTTGCTGGGTTTTCATGCTCTAGAGCTTCATCTGAACCAAATGCGTAGCAGAGAATTAGCGACCTTTAAACACTCCAGTTTCCTTCTTGAAATTCCTCCCATGTGTCAGGGGCGGACTTCAGTACACCTCTTATTTCAGCAATTTACCAGGCAATCATTGGAGAATAGTTGGTTAGATCTAAAGCAAAAAAATATTTCACAAAGTCTTCCAGTCCTGTCAGATGCAAATTCCAATTAGCACTCCTGACAAATCAAATAAAGAGAGCAAAGACTCTCCCACAGCTAACACTTGTCCTGGCATCTTCAACTTTTCCTGGTGCTCAATGTACTTCCTCTGCAACCTTGCCAAATTCAGTCTATGGGTGCAGTTCATGTAGCACGCAAGGTGTCACCAAGCCACATGTTTAACCAGGTCCTCTGTGGTGGTATTCTCCAAAGATTCAGCTACTAGCTGGTATTCTTCGCTCCCCGTTAATGTCTACAAATGATCAAGACCAAAGTAAAAACAAGGATTCTGTAATAAATTTCTTTGGATTGGGTAATGGGGTAGCACCCACCTCTCACAAGCATGCCCTGGTTGAGTGCTTGTGCTTGCGCTCTTGGTTTGTGGTGACTTCTGTCGGTGGTTTCTCAAGCAGGTTTTCAATGACTCAGCCCTCCAGCCGAGTCTCACACACAGTCTGTATGTGAAGCAACCAGACCCCTTCCGGTATATACAGACCACCAGTACCCCTCTGTTGTTATCTCTGTAGCCCTCCCTGGGTTCAATCTTTAAATAGTTCCAGCCCAGGTATGGGGCCGTACCCCCAATGCTTCATCCCTGGAGACATTGTCTTCCTGCAGCCCTTCCTGGGTTCAGTCCTTACTCAGTCCCAGCGGCCAGCCAAGAACCCCTTCGTGCTTTCCCAGTCCCTGCCAGTAACTGATCTATCCATGGTCCTACTGCTCCTTGAGCCAGCCAGGAACTCAGTCCTCACTCCTCCACTTCCAGGCAGAAACTGACTGACTCTGGCCCTACAACTCCTTTTATGTGAGTCTGCTGGGCCCTGATTGTCTGCTCCCTGCAGCTTCCCTCATTGGCTGTTTCCTCACTACCACTCTAGGCCTTTTACTCCTCTCTGGAATGGGATGTGGTAGGACCCTGTGGCCTCCAGCAGGAGCCTCTGAGCCTAGTACAACCTATCATGGTGATTGTATTAATTATGTAATGTAATGTATGTTATAATGATGTGCATACTGTTTACAAAGGTATTCCATTAATTTCAGGCTGGATGCAGACATCTTAAGCAGTACCTCATTAGAACTCTTTTGGCATTATAAACAAAGCTGATAATCAATACCACTGAACCAGTTCTTTCTTCCTGATAATGGCAAATCAACTCGAAGCACTCCATCCATGTATAGTAATCTGAAACATTACAAAAATTAATCAGGTACCATGTTCTGAGCATGTTCTGATAATCAATGGCTACAATTTTACTTTCTGAGGTCTGCGTGTTTGTCGTGCCTGTGTTTAAAGTACATATAATTTTAAAAAGCTGATTCTAAACATTTTTCTCAAATACATAGCTACATAATGTTTCTAGATTTATATTGTTTGGTACCATAGTGTTTTTTTGGGAGAAAGGGCTTTGAATGATACCCAATTAGACCCATTTTTGATGACACTGTATTATCAAAATGTCCACCAACCAGAGGACCTGGAGCTGCAAGCTGGGGGGAGGGGGGGGAAGTGATTCCCCACCACACCGCAGAGGGTGACACCATTGAAAATATTATTCTGTAGATTTTTACTAATCAAATGACCCCTCCCTTATCTTTCTATCATTAACTTGCCCATTGAATACACATGCTCCCTGACTAAAAAATGAGGGTGCTCTCAGTGTTGTCTGTTGGTGTGGCAGAGATATGCTTATAGCTGGGTGAAATAAATATTTAAATCTATATGCTATCTAAGTTGTTAATTTAAAGAGTGAACACAAGGTCTCAGAAAGATGGGCCAGGGAAAAGGCTTAAGACTCTAACAAGGCTGATTTGTGGTCTTGAATCCTAGGTTGAGGAAAATAAAAGTCCATATGGCGTAAGTCATCATGCAGGATGAGTGAGCAGAGGAGGAAGTCGTGCTTAGGGGACTGAGCCTGAGGTCCCCAATACCAAAAACAGAGGTTACGATAAACCTTACTCTGATAAGGTAAAAAGTTTTCTACAAATAAACAAAACCTAATTCAAGGTAAATTCTGTTTGTTTATTTCAAGGGAACATGATAAAGACCCTGAGAGTTTCTTTAAAGTATTGCTGAAACTTAAAGAGATGGACCTACCTTTTCATATGTCTGTCCTTGGAGAGACCTTCACTGATGTACCAGGTACCTTTTTGAATTATCTAATTCTTCAGATGGCATAAGCCAGACAATTCTAGAAGTTATGATGTTGGTAAATTACATAGTAAAACAAAAAGATGCTGGTGTGTTATCAAATCAAATAGTTATATTAAAAATACTTCGCTTTTTGATATTACTTGAGAGCATAAAGTCATTTATTTATGATATGTGTTCCATGTTATGCATCTATATGGATGTAAAATATATAGATGTAAGAGATTGGATAGTTCAGAGAATTATTAATGAGATACAGAGACGTTCAACTCTAGGTCACTGGTCTGAATTCTGCCCTGACCAAAAGTCATTACTATTTATTTGATGGCAGTTTGGCCTATATGAAATAAGTGCAATGAGTCTCAGTTCATTTCCTAGTGGACAGGTGTTAACATCATAAAGACTACCATCATAATTGGCCCTAATTGTTAGCATTATCTGCAGAAAGGACTAGACGTGGATGACAATGGAATTAAACTATCTTCTCACCCTAAGAGTGGTCCCTTCAGGTTATGCTTAAGTCATATAGTTACATACATACACAGAAAGAGAGACCGAGCATGTCAGATATTCAGCTGGTGTGAATTAATGTAACTATTGACTTCAGTGGAATATTGCCAGTTTAGACCAGCTAAGGATCTGGTCTGTAATATTTCTGCACAGTCATTTGAAATGTCTGAAATATTGTTGTTTGTTATAATTGATGTGCCAACTATGTGCTTGGGCCGTAGAGGGAACTTTTGTTTACTTGAACAAACATACCCCGAGTTTATTACCATTTATGTTAAGGTTTTTTTTTTTTTCTATTTCTGTGTCAATTGCTCTACATACTGTTTAACCTCTGACCAAGTTTTTGTTCTCCACATCCCTAGCTAATAGAATTATGACCTTGTGGGATGCTTCTTGATATTTGTTGAAATTCAACCCCATTGCCTACATGGTTTTACATTTTCTGCAATTGCCCTGCTGTAAGTCGTAATTGTTTTCTTCTTGGAGATTTTCAGGTAGAGGCACTAGACACTAATTTAGATTGAATCTAGGGATGATCATGACCATGTCTTTATACCAATTATATAATACCATTGGTATAAAACTGGCATAAAGACTTGGGGCTATATTCAAAAAAGAATTTAGGCTCTTCAGGGCCACTTTAGATGCCCAAATCCCAGAATCAGGCCCCACTGGGATTCAGAAAGCCCCTGCTCAGCTCCCCCTGAATCCTGTTGGTGCCTAAACTCTCCTAACACCTAAATTTTTGCATTAAGAGTTCCCTAAGTGCCTATGTTTCTCCCTCTGCACATTCCAGGCATGCCAGGCATCTGGATGCCTAAGTCCCAGAGCAATGCATGAACTGGGAGAAGACAGGAGTTTCTCCGCGTAACTTGTCAGTGGGGACCAATCCAGTAAGTGTGTTCAGACCTCACCTGCTGGACTGGGCTCCTACAGAGAAGCTCACACAACACCCAAAGATTAGTGTGCTCACTTGGAATGTGGTAGACTCCTGGTTCAATTCCCCCCTTCACCTGAGGAGGAGAAGGGATTTGAACAGGAATCTGCCACCTCTATGATGGGCATCCTAGCCACTGGGCTATGGGATAGTCTGACAGGGGACTCTCTCCATCTCTCCTGTTGAAGTTGTTCCACTGGGTAAATAATTTTAAAAGTAATTGGAGCAGAGGGAGTGGATCCTGGATCTTTTACCTCCCAGTTGAATGCTCTAACCAGCAGGCAACAGAGTCATTTTCATGCTTGCTCTCACTCTCTCTCTCAATTTCTCTCTCTCTGACCCAACGATTCTTTCATTATTTATCCACAGTGGAGCAGCTTAAACATTGGCCGAGCGAGAGAGCAAGTGTGAGGATCCAGTCCCCCTGCTCCAATTACTTGTTGAAAAAATTTAACCACAGTGGAACACTTCAACTGGAGAGACTGACTGTCAGACTATGCCAGATCCATCAGAGGGAGCCTGGACTTAGGCACCTATTTCTGAGAGAGGGGCAGGGCTTACCACTTACCTCTCAGCTTGGCATCTCTCATTGGTGATCATAGATGAGAAGATGCCTAGTGTACTGACTTTTGTGAATCCCATTCTAAGGCACCTGTCTCTCCCTGTTCATTGTATTGGGAGCCTACAAGTGCCAAAGTCAGGCTTTGTGAAGCCCAGTGATTTTTTTAGGTGCCTAAGTTTCCTTGTGAATGTAGCCCTTGAGCAGAAATAGACTTCAAGCACTCAGTGTGATGATCCTAACCGGAGCGTATGTAATATGCTGGGTAAGCGGTTATGCCGCCAGTGGCTGGCCCACTTGCAGGCTAAGAGGCTACTACTACCATCATCCTTAGAGGTAACAAAGTCCATGGGTTCCATCCCCAATGATGAACCAAGGTGAGGCATTATGTTATATAGCTAATATATTTGAAATGCTACAAAAACAGTCCAGTTTTGCGCTCTGACAATTAATGGAATGCACAAGGTATTTCAAATATATTAATCTAATTCATTAACATATGACTGATCTCTATCGAGGGTACTAATATGACTCCTTTGCCCTAGTATTCAACAGTCTTTAATGTTTTTATCCTCACAACACTTCTGTGAGATAGGGAAGTGCCATTATTCCCACTTTACAGATGGGAAACTGATGCACAGTGAATAAATGACATGCTCAAGGTCATACAGGAAGTCTGCAATGGAGCAGGGAAATGAACCAAGGCCTCCCAAGTCCCAGGGTAGCATTTTAACCACTGGACAATTCTTCCTGTCTATATAAGTGATTCTTTTTTTCTTAGCTTTCATATAAGTCCGATCCAGCACCCATTGAAATCAGTGAAAGACTCTACTGGTTTGAGTGGGTACTGGATTAGGTCCATAGTTCATGCTTTCAACTGTCCCACAATAAAGACACTCTAATTTATAACACTAAGTTTGCATCTCGGTGTAATCCTGATGCACTCTCATGTCACACCAGCATAAATCACCCTGGTGTGGCATATCTGTCTAGACAGATAATGGCCTGGAAAGGAACACTCTGCAGCACATTTAAACCAGCAACCACCAACCTCCCACCTCCAGTTAGTTACTCCTATGGCAGGATCAAGGTCACTGATCATCAAAGGTGAAATGACATGCCTTTATGCAAATTCTACATAGGTCACCATCTTACATCCAAAATCAGTAAAAGAATATAAATAAATTATATACAATTTAAGCTAAGTAGTTAAAATCAGTAGGTCCCTAATCCTGAGCGTTCCCAACTCCCCCATTGAAAGTTAAGGGTATCAGCACTAAAGCTGGTCAGAAATTCTCCGACGGAATGTTTTTCCCATCAGAGAATGCTGATTGATTGAAATAGAAATGTTTTGTGAAGACAGTTTGATTTCAGCAACATTTAGATGGAACCCAGGCTAGTCTCCATCAGAAATCTGCCTGCTTTCCTGCCAGCTCACCTGCCCAGCTCCTTAGCAACCCATCTGGTGACCTGCTGGGGAACCCAAGTTTCCACGCTCCCGGGTCCTTGGTAGCCTGTGTGGTGGGCTGACAGGAAGCCTAAAAACCCTGAGAGCCACAACTCCAAAGCTCTGTTGCCCCTGGCACAGCTGGGGCTCCCAGGCTTCTGGCTCCCCTTCAAGCCAACAGGCAGAATAATGGGGAACTGGGAGCTCGTAGGCCGTGGGAGCTAGCTCCCTAGCTACCAGGCTCATAGCTTCAGGGAAGCCACCAGGTGGACTGCCCCAGGGCTTTATTCTACTTCACAAAGTCTTTCAAAATATTTGGTTTTCATGTCAAATTGAAATGAAAACACATTTCAAATTATCCAAATTCTGTGTGAAATGGAATTACTTTTCTCTGTACAGCTCTAATCAGCACAGCTATGAAGATGCTCAACATCTCCCAGAACCAGGATCTTGTTTTCTAGTTAAGGCAGGATTCTGTATTGACCTTTGTTATAACTGATAAAAATACTAACACCTAAAGCTGTGTAAAATGCCTCTTTCTTTGTGCTTTTGACTTTAATAGTATCTTCAAAGTAGCAGGGGAGAAATGGAATCTGAAACAGAGATATTGTATTTAAAATAAATTTTAGGGTTAAGAACTTCTGTGGAGAGCTTCTGGTTTATGTCTATCATGAAACAAGTCATTAATCTTTAATATTTGCATATAATACTCTTCTGCACTTTGCTCCTTTTCCTGGCTTGTGAGGACAATTGATCTGTATAAAGTTTTACACAATTCAAAAAGAACTGGAGCTAATTCTGACTATACACAGCTTATGTTGGACATATTATACAAATAAATAGTAAGAATAATCAAACCCTATTTTGGAAGTATATGCAGTAAATTAAGTAGCTTTTTTAAACTAATGATGGGTGAACCTCAAAACATTGGTAGTTTGGCTCACATATAAACCTGCGTTGTATATTTTCACCGCTTGAGTCTGTAAAATTGGGTTTGAAACAATTGGTCTTAGAACAGGCTTATTTGTCAGATTTCTAGTATTTCCTGCTTCCTGTTCAACCAGAAATATCACAAGAATAGTCTTCTTTCTAGTATTCTGGCACTTCCTCCTCTGGTCCTAATAGGAAATTAATCCGGTCTAAAATAACTTTGTGGACCACTGAAGTTGTTCGATTTCATTTGAGCATTAGGTGAAGATTGTTGGTCCCGTTGTTCTGTGTTGGGTTGTTGGGTTTTTTTGCCCAGTTCTTCTTTTTATATTACTTTATGAAAGCCTGTTCTCCAAAGGCAAGTCTTCAACAGGGATTCTCACTTGTGTGCTTAGGGACCTCTGGCATAGGAATTTGGGGCACTCTTCAGAGAGAAAGAAAAATATAAAAGTTTTACTGTACAGTACAGAATGCTTCACTAGTCACATGAAGGCAGTGTGCCTTGCACTCTGGGTGAGACAGAAGGAGTATGACTTATCCTTCATAGAATCATAGAATTAGAAGGGACCGCAAGGATCATCTAATCTAACCCCCTGCCAAGATGCAGGAATTGTTGTGTCTAAACTATCCAAGACAGATGGCTATCCAGCCTCCTTTTGAAAAATGTGGGTTATATTTTCCTAGTGGCTCCAAGAGGAGTACTGGCTACTGTATCATTTATCTGCATTTTTCAAGATGAGTCTTTTCTTTGGTTTTCTGTTAACCACTTTGTTTCACTCTCACCACCAGTGGAATGAGGAATGAGGACAAGCAGTTACACTGATATCTGGACCAATGACAGGTCTCCAACAGCACTCAGGTTTCTGTATAGTTTCTGTCATTGGTATCGAAGTGAACCAGCATGGCTAGAAATACAGAAACTCTCGTGAACCATAGTGATGGGAGCAATATAGAAGAATCTAATGACATTCAGGGCACCTTGCAAAGCTCATCTTTTCCCCAAATATTTGAAAATGGGGGGAATAATAAGCAAGATAATGGAGCAGCTGATATGGGACCATAGGTGCAAGAACTAGACATGCTGGGGGTGCTGCTGTACCCCCTGGCTTGAAGTGGTTTCCATCATATACAGGGTTTATAGTTTGGTTCAATGGTTCTCAGCACCCCCATTATACAAATTGTTCCAGCACCTCTGTACAGGACTTGATTAATAAAGAATTAAAGGAGGGTAATGTAATTGATGCAAGCCAACAGGAGTTTATGGAGAGTAGATCCTAACTTGCAATCTTTTTTTTGGTAAGATTACAAGTTAGTAAGTGTAATAGTAATAAAAGTAATAGTGTTGACATAATATACTTAGACTTCTGTAAGGCATTTGACTTGGTACAACAT
Organism: Trachemys scripta elegans; assembly: GCF_013100865.1. NCBI lineage: Eukaryota > Metazoa > Chordata > Testudines > Emydidae > Trachemys > Trachemys scripta. The sequence continues at coordinate 21,524,094 of NC_048308.1, read as the reverse complement.
GACATTTTGATTAAAAAACTAGAAAAATGTAAGATGAACTTGACACACATTAAATGGATTAAAAACTAGCTAACTGATAGGTCTCAAAATGTAATTGTAAATGAGGAATTGTCATCAAGCATGTGTGTTTGGAGTGGAATTCCTCGGGGATTGCTTCTTGGCCTTACACTAGTTAACATTTTTATCAGTGATCTGGAAGAAAACATAAAATAATCACTGATAAAGTTTGCAGATAACATGAAAATTTGGGTAGTGGTAAATAATGAAGAGGACACGTCACTGATTCAGAGCAGTCTGGATCACTTGGTAAAATGGGCACAAGTAAACAATATGAGCTTTAATATAGATAAATATAGGTGTATACATCTAGGAACAAAGAAAGTAGGCCATATTTACAGGATAGGGGACTTTATATTGGGAAGCAGTTATTCTGAAAAAGATTGTGGTAGATAATTAGCTGAACATGAACTCCCAGTATGATGCTATGGCCAAGAGCTAAGGTGATCCTGGGATGCATACACAGGGAAATCTCAAGTAGGAGTAGAGGTTATTTTATCTTCATATTTGGTATTGGTGGCTGGAATACTGTGTCCAGTTCTGGTGCTCACAATTCAAGAAGGATGTTGATTAATTGGAGAGGGTTCAGAGAAGAGCCACAAGAATGGTTAAATGTTTAGAAAACACACCTTATAGTGATAGACTCAAAGTGCTCAATCTAAAAGAGAAGATTAAGGGGTGACTTGATTAGTCTATAAGTATCTATATGACGAACAAATATTTAATCGAGCATAGAAATATATAACATGATCCAATGGCTGGAAGTTGAAGCTAGACAAATTCAGACTGGAAATAAGGCATATTTTTTTAACGTTGAGAGTGATTACCCATTGGAACAGTTTACCAAAGGATCATGGTGGATTCTCCATCACTGACAATTTTTAAATCAAGATTGGATGTTTTTCTAAAAGATACGTTGTAGGAATTATTTTGGGGAATACAGGAGGTCAGACTAGATTATCACAATGGTTCCTTCTAGCCTTGGAATATTTAAATGAATCAATGAGAATCTATGAATAAAAATCTAAATAATCACCTATTTCAGTGTACAATATTTCAGGACCTCCAGAACTAGAAGTAAGTGTTGTGTATCCCACTGGAAAGTTTGGGAATCCTTCCTTTCCAAAGTTGATAAAACTCCCATTTCTAGAGGTTAAGGCAAACAAGATATTGAACCTTAAATTTGTCAATAGGCCTCAGACTAATGTGCCTGGGAGGAGAATTCCACATTAGGAAAAAGAAGGAAGCAGTAAGTTTTATGACTGGTGTTTGTTTTTTATTTATTTATTGGGTGGCGCTGAAGAGAAATGGGTTGCTTTGTTTTAAAGCAACAGTTTGTACACCAATTCTGACCATACTTCGGAGGAAATTTCTTCATGCCCATTCAATCTTTGATCTCCATGTTGAGATACTAATGAGATTATGAATTTGTGATAAGTAGCTGCCTGACCTAGTGTTTTTACTAATGGGTATTCTTCTCTGCTAGGGCATAGGCTGAAACCACCAACTCATTTTATATAGACTGTCAAATCACCATCCGATGGTAATGGCTTTTGGTCAGTGGCTGGCTGGCTGGATTTGAACTGATGACCTAGAGTTGAAAGGTGACACATCCAATTTGAAAGACAAGTTAATTTAGAGCAGAGTTTTTCAGATTGTGTCATAGCATTAACAGCTTCTGGAGAAACATTGTCTCTTGGACCCCCTTTCCTCCAAACATCCAAAACCGGGTCTGATTTACAATCCCATGTTACATCAACCCTGTAACAACTAGAAGACATGGTGAATTAAGAAACTTACATAAACTTTGAAGTAAAATTAGTATCCC
>NC_048308.1:21462209-21517209 GCF_013100865.1 Trachemys scripta elegans | reverse complement strand
TTGTTTTGATATCTGACACAACATTTAAGAACTGAAAAATTATCAAGTAAATCACATACTAGAAACATTTTCCTTTAATAAAAAAATATAGTTGTAGACTTTGAACACTTTGAAATTTTTGTTAATGTTTAAAATGCAATTTGAAATGCATGTTGTTTAAAAAAAGCATGAAATTACAATTATTTAAAGTTTATTATGACAAAATTAGCTATTAATACCTTGCTAAGTATTTGAGAGGAAATGTGTATCTTGGTCCTTCTAAGGCTAAGGACAGATTTAAAACAAAACTCTTTCTTTTCCCCCCAAAACTTAGCAGGACAAAAGGAAACAATTATTTCTGAGCCAGGTTAGGCGAATGTAATAAAATAAAAACAAAATGCGCAGAAATACATTAAAATGCATTTGTTTTGTCATTATAAATTTGAAAAAGTGATCGTTGACAAGACGAGGAAATAAGCTGAAGTTAAAAATAAAGTTCTTCTTTGGTCAGCATGTTGGATATATTCAAAGACATTCATAAAATAAACATATTTTTAAAAGTGCTTTGAATTTCACTGTGTAATTTCTGGCCAACAGAAATTACAGTTGTATCTTCAAAGTTTATTATATGTCAGATCAGTGGTCATTGTGCAGAAGGAATAAGTTAAATACTCAGCACTTTAACCTGTTCAGTTATCAAAATGCAAATATAAACATGATAATTTCTCTTTATATTTGCTATTTGATAACTTTCTGACATTCTTTTGCAATTATAAAATATTTAGGTTTGATATTATGGAAGGTTATGTAAATTATTCCTCAAGAAAACAACAGTATAAACCACTAAATGTTTTGGCAAAAGGTTCTTGACAGTATTTATTTAAAAAATACAAATTTTGTGTCCTGAATCACATGATCTGAAGCATGTGTATAAAAAGAAGATGTCCCAACATCTTGGCACTTTTCTTAGACAATGTTTAAGTGTAACGTTTGAATTCCTATAGTTTAAGAACAAAACACTTTATGCCAGGTAATTGTTATTGCATGAATATCCTTGTTTTTCTGCAGCATTATTAAGAAAAGCTGTCCATACTTCACCATGTTGTTACATGTGTCTGTCTGCTGATTATAAAATGTGTTAAACAGTATTTAAAAAACAAAAAAATGCAGAGCCGCGCTTTGATTTATTCAGCGAACAAAACATATGCTCGCTGTTCTGTTCTATGTAATTCATATGATCAATAAAATTATCTTTAAAAAGAGCAACTTTGGCAGTTAGAAGGATTATACTGCTGAACAGGGAAAATGATTTACTTCTGCTTTATGCAGTCAACTTCAATGCTGTTGGACCAAAAGATGTTTTTTGGCTCACTGATGTATTTTTAATGTATTTGTTTATTATTTTTAATCTTTAGGATAGAAGCTGTATATTGTGGCTGTTATCCACTATGTCCTAACGCTTTGGTGTATCCAGAAATATTTCCAGGTAGTTACTTTAATGCACATCCTTTTTGTTGAAATGTAGTACATGATTCATGTAAAGTTTGAGAATAAACTTAAGCAAAAGCAATTGTTTATTTGGCAAGCCAACATGTTAGTGTTAAGGAAAATGTTATGTGTTTTAATACATTAGACTAAGTTTATATTTACCATCTGTTCTTTCAAGATAACACAAAAGCAAGTTTTGAAATAGCATTCTTCATTGTTAGCATACACAACCCATAATGATACATTTTTATAAAAAGGTCAGTGCTGCTGCAATGGCTTGCAGATTTTGTTAATGATATACAGAGAGAAAAATAGAGGCCTGAAAATCACACCAAATTATTTAAACATTTAATACTTAATAATATGCAACTGTGGTACAGGATACACACTAATATAGTACCAGTTCTTTGAAAAATCTCATCACTAAATGTATCACATATGCATTGTGTTACATTAGAATAATGTAATTGAATCACCCAAAGGAGATGTCTAAACAGCACAACTACACAGTCTTATTTAGCATTAAACATCCTTGTGAGCTGAGGTAACCTTATAAAATCATGCTTAAATAATGTAAAACATGAGGCGGCACAGAGCAATATGCATTTTTAATTAGTAAAGTGACTAATATCGAGTGTGTGCTTTGAGGTTTTTGTTTCATTAAAAATGTATCTGTTTTTCCTGCAGCTGAATATCTGTATTCTACACCTGAACAGCTTTTAAAAAGGCTTCAAAATTTCTGCAAGAGACCAGATATTGTAAGGAAACATCTCTATAAGGTAGTTGTTCAGAATAGTTTTACAAGATATAATGCCATATTGAAGTACAAAGAAAAAAACTTAAAAAAACAACAACATTTAATTAACATACTAATGTTTAAAGGAAACATGCTAGGGAGGGATATTAGTTATTACACTAACAAGGATTAATTAAACTAGATGCCAGTTGTATTAACCTAGGTCTTATGAAATACATACACTTAATGCATGCTACATGCTTTTTTTAAAATTTATTGTTTTCTAAAATGACTGTCCTTTACATTTGGACCCAAGAGGCTTATAAAAATGAACCTGGATTAATGTAACTCATTAGTTTAAAAGGAAAGTAAAAGAAAGATCCTACAATTATACTAATGAGGATAAACCTACCTTCCTATCATAATTTAATCTGCAGTCCTCAAGAAGTCGAGGTGAATGACATCAGGTAAGTTCTTTTTGCCCCTTTTGGAACTATTTTGTCAATTATTGTGAATATTTAACTCTTTGTATTAAAAGTTTAAACGAAGTAAAAGTTAACTCTTAATGTGCTTTTAATTTCTTATATGAAGAATTTAGAAGAAAGTTTACTGAAAGCATCATTTACTAATATTTATCCCACCATTATTTTTTGCAATGATTTCTTTAAAGAAATAAAACTTTAAATTGTTGGAATGTCCAATAAAATTCTGATCCATTAGTCTATGCTAAACTTGCTTTCAGATTTTTAAGATGCATTTGTACACCAAGGTAGTAATTAAACTTTTCTTTAGTTATGTGTTTGTAGAACATTACTGATTTTTACATTATTTCACTAATAACCTATTATCACATGGTGATGTTTTGATAACATAGCTATTATTTTTACATGTGCTAATGTGAACATTTACAACACTGAGTGCTAAATTAGGGCTCTTACAAGCCTCGGGTGCCCTGGGGACCGGTGCAAAGCACATTTCCTGAGCGTGATAAAGGCATAACAAGTAGCATTTTAAAAAACATCTAGGTCACTTAGGAGCCTGAGACCTGTTGAAAGTCAATGGGACTTAGACTCTTAAATCACAAAAGCACTTTTAAAAGTTTCCCCAACATCTTTAGAGGTCTGGAGGAGCCTGGATAGAGGTGCCCCTTGTGATACCTGTTCAACAGGGTTAGCAAGTGCTCTCTTTTTCTCTGTAGCCACCCCAGCATGCGGGTAGTGGACCTGCCAAGTAGATCTCTCCTAACCTGGGCCACTAATACTACCAGAAGCACTCATCCTCCTATCCCCATGCTCCTTGCACTGTGAACCAGAAAATGTCTGGCCTCTCCATGCATGCATCACCTGCTCCCTCCCCTCCTTTAGCACACCCATGCAGAAGGAGGTATAATTTAGTCCTGAATGTACGTTTGACTTATTTTGTGACCTAAAAATAGTCATTTACATAATGATACATCAAAAGAAGATGTTGTTTCTGCAGGAAACAGTTAAACTTCAAGTAAAAAAGGAGAGAACCAAAAATGCAATTTAACACCCAATTTCAAGCTCATTATCTTTCATTGTCTATTAACTTGGCAATGGTTCAGAAGGTAGCTCATAATAGTTTAAAATGCTGACTGAACACTTCCAGTATTCAGCATTACTTCTTGAGTCAGTACTATACATGGAGACTTCAAAGAGAAAACAGTTCTTAAATGTTTACCTTGACATTTCCCAATTTTTTGCGTTCAGTTAGCAGTTTTCTTTCACATGGATCTACCTTATGCATATGGATCCCTAGCTCCTGCATAAAGGGAATGCTAGGATGCTGAAAATGGAAATAGTGGCAGAATAAACATTGATACTAAAAGGGTATGATATCAAAGTATGGTGCAGAGAGGAATGTGTGCACAGCCCCATAAGCAAAATGCTTCATTTACGTCCAGTGCCTCCTTTTGGGAAAAAAAAAAAAAAAAAAACCACACTCCTTGGTGAATGAGTTACAAGTAAAGTGCCACCACAGAAATGGAGCAGTTTATCACATCACTTCGAGTTGCACATTATTAACCCTGCAACTGAGTATTTGCAAGTTTTAAGCATTTGTAGTAGTTTTTGAAACAAGTAGCATTGGAAGGACTGGGAAAAAATCATTTTAGAATTACAAAACCAGAGCTTGATCCAAAGCCCGTGACAGTCAGTACAAAGATTCCCTTTGACTTTAATGGGCTTTGGAGCAGGCTCTGAGAATGTGAATACACATAGCCCCAAATATACAAGAATTGTTTATTTTGCAAATAAACTACCATTAAAAGGTTCTGTAAGAATATCCACTTAGAAATGTGTTGTAAATGAAATACTTCTTCAGACAGTTGAAACTAGCAGTAAACAATACCTCAGCGGTGAACTCATCTGGGGCATACACAAGCTTATTCACAGATATTAGTTGCTTTACATTTAGGAATCCATATACAGTATGTACAGTAGAGATACAGGGAAAGAGAGAAAAGAGATCTGATATGGCAACTTGCTCCTTTTTTCTTCTTTCATAACCTTTTCTGGCATGCTCCATTACTAGAAGTTCAAAATACAACTGTCTGTTCCTACAAAGAGACATAAAAACTCTATAAAGGCAAAAAGAATATTTTTCCTTTACATTTTAGACATTTTTTCATAAGTCTTGAAATAGAAATAAGCCTTTGCTTACATTTTCTGCTTATTTTTGTTGCCATTGTATTTATTAAGAGTATCGAAAGAAGTCAAATACATTACTGCATTATTCTGTCGATTATATGCAGTGGTTGTGCCAACTTATAAAGTTAGAGGCAAAGGAAGATAGAATGATACTTGTTACAAAAAAGGCAATCAACTTAAAAAATGTAGGACACCAAAGGCTGTGTTGTGACTAAGTCCTGGGTGCACTGTGAAGTATAAAGTGAAGCCAAGTACCTCTGAATGCCCAAGTAAAGCTGATATCTACCAGAACACAAGGCCTGGAGTGTCACTATTTGTGTTAATGGAAGTTCAAACAAGCAATCTCCCCTCCAATACCATGCAAGTGAACAAGCTAACACAATAGACTGTAACAGTGAACTGTATATTACATAAATACATATTTATAGTATTTTTAAAACATACATAAGTACCGTAAGTACCTAATAAGGACTTTTCATGGTACACACTGTTTACCCTTTATACTTTAATGGCACTGAAAGCTCATTTTAACTTGAATGCTCCATCCCACAATTGATTAACAGATGAAGAGGGGATAGTTGTGTCAAAAAATAATGGATCAATTATTTGCTCTGCTCTAGTTTTATTTAGCTAAAAGTTGGTCTTTGTTTTTGTGTATTCTAAGCCAGTACACTCACAGTCAGAACTAAACTCATAACAATGGTGCATCAGCTCCCAATGCCAGCTTAATGAGCCCAGCCAGGCTTTCTATCAACTTCAGCTCATACAGGCAAATTCATTCATATATCAGTTTAACTGAGAGCAGAATTTGGCCCATTTTCTGATATTACTATTATTATTTCTGTAACACCACAAGAGTACATTATATACATATGAAAAGACACATTACCTGATTTTTATCTCATTTACACCAGTTTAAATCAAGAGTACCTCCACTGAAGTCAGTGGCATTTCACTGGTGTGAAACCAGTTTAAGTAAGTAAGATTCCAGTCATGCCTCCTTCCCCTGCCCTCAGTAATTTACAGGTCATGCAAAACACTAAGTAAACGAGGCAGCATAAAACCGAGTAGTACTGGTCCATCTGCCCAGTACTGGTAGGGACCCCAATACCTGGTCCTTTTAAAGCACCACACTGCTGCTCAAATCATGCTATTTAGTAGAACTAATCGGAAAAAAATCTGATTAATCATTTTTAGTCAGGATTTGCCAATTAATCGAAAATGAACTGGTTTTTGGAAATGGTTTGATTTTGACAAATTTCTGATGGACCACAGAACCTCAAAGCTTGCACTTTCCGGGTTTCCAGACTCCCAGTTCCCTTTCAACCTCCCATGCAGGCTACCAAGAACACATCGGCTCTGGCAGCCTACTAGCCTGGCTGATATGGAGCTGGAGCCTCTGCAAGCCCTGGAAGCTGCCGACTAGAAACTGGTCTGACATGATTCTTGTCAGTTTTACTGCTGCCCAGTGGTGAAACTGGTCAGTCTCTTGTTCACTTGACACCAAGAGTCTGTTCAGTTTTAACACTGTAATGGGCATATCAGTTTCAGCAGCTGCCAGGGCTTCCAGGGTCCCTACCTGTTCTGCAGCCTGCCAGGCAGACAGCCAGGGTTCCTTATGAGCATATATTGTTTCTAGAATGAAATATTTCACGATTTCAGTTCCATGAAAATTTCTGAGGTTTTTTTCTTTGTCCTAATTTAAGTCAGAAAAAATTGTTGAAATCTCAAAAACCATTTCCCAACCAGCTCTCCTAATTAGGCATAGGTTGGTGTTGCAGTCTGAGCGGGCTTAGAGGGAGTGCCAGGAAGTGCACAAAAACCAGTCACACACCTGCACAGAGTGCAACATCTACCTGCCCTCTCCAGTGCACAGCTGGCTAATTTCATTGCTATGAGCATGGTGTGGGCTGTTCTTGCTCTTTTTGGGGTGTCATTCACCCCCCCCAGAAGAGTAGCACTGGAGAGCAGAGACTTGCAGTTCTATGCAGTTCTTATACAGGTCATCCAAGAGCATGGGAAAGCTTTACTCCTTAATCACTCCTCCCCTCCCCCACGAAAAAATAAATTGCTCACCCACATAAAGGCGAAGAAGAAACTGTCCTGTTATGAACATAGGAACTGCAATATTGGATCAGATCTATGGTCCATCTAGTCCAGTATCCTGTCTTCAAACCATCCAGCACTGGATGCCTGAGAAAGTCTAAGAACCCCACCATAGGCAGATGTGGAATAATCTACATGTGACATTCCCACGCAAGGTGTCATACTAATCTCTAATAGTTAGAGATTTGCTTAAACCCTGGAACATGAGGTTTTATGTCCCTTCCCAAAACTCTATGGGTACATCTACACTACAGGGGGGAGTCGATTTAAGATACGCAAATTCAGCTACGTGAATAGCGTAGCTGAATTCGACGTATCGCAGCCGACTTACCCCGCTGTGAGGACGGCGGCAAAATCGACTTCTGCGGCTTTCTGTCGACGGCGCTTACTCTCACCTCCGCTGGTGGAGTAAGAGCGTCGATTCGGGGATCGATTGTCGCGTCCCGACGGGACGCGATAAATCGATCCCCGAGAGGTCGATTTCTACCCGCCGATTCAGGCGGGTAGTGTAGACCTAGCCTAATTTACTATTATAATTCTGGATATTACTGTTATCTGAATAAACATCCAATTACTCTTAGAATCTTGCTACATCTTATGGCGATGAGTTCCACAGTATAAGGATACGTTGAGTGAAAAAGTATTTCCTTTTATTAGTTTTGAAGTTTCCCACCTTTCAATTTTAGTGAATGTCCCCTTGTTTTTGTGTTGAGACAGGGAAAATAAACGCCTCCAATCTCACTTCTCTATGACATCCATTTTATATATATATATATATATATATATACACATGTCCATTCTTATTTGTCTCCTATTATTACATTATTTGTAAATAATGCCAATCTTTTCAATCCTTTTTGAAATGGGATGACCAGTACTACACACAGTATTCCAGATGAAACCATGTAATCAGTTAATACAATGGCATTACAACATGTTCTGTATTATTTTCCATACCATTCTTCATGCATCCAAATATCTTGTTAGTTTTTTGACCATAGCTGAACATTCAGAGGTCTTTAATGAGCAGTCCGCAATGTTCACCACATCCTTTTTCCTGAGCTGATAAAGTTAATTTAGAACCCTGTGAGGTGTATGTGTAGTTCAAATAATTCTATCTCATGTGCACTATTTTGCATTTATCAATAATGAACTTCTACCATCATGTTATCTATTCACCTAGCCTAGTTAAATCCCTCTGTAGTTCCTCATAGTCTTCTAATTAATTTTGTGTCATCTGCAAATTTTGCTACCTCACTACTCACCACCTTCACAAGATTAATAAAGAAATAATAAGTGTTAAATAACATCAGACGTAATATGGAACTTTGAGAAAACCCGGTGCTATCTTTTGCTGTGACAAAAATTGATCTTTTGTCTCCTGTCTCATAGCTATTTTTTGATTCATGACCACACTTTGCCTCTGACCCCATGATTACTTAATTTCTTCAGTAACTTTTTGTGAGCAGCTTTGTCAAAGTCTAGGGGCATGTCTACACTTACCTCCAGAGCGATCGATCCAGCAGGGGTCGATTTATCGCATCTAGTGAAGAAGCGATAAATCGACCGCTGAGTGCTCTCCCATCGACTCTGGTAAACCACTGGAGCCAGAGGCGCAGGCAGAGTCGACGGGGAAGCATCAGCAGTCGACTTACCGCAGTGAAGACGCCGCGATAAGTAGATCTAAGTACGTCAACTTCAGCTACATTATTCATGTAGCTGAAGTTGCGTAACTTAGATCTTTCCCCCCGATACCTCCCCAGTGTAGACCAGGACTAAGTAAATTTTATATCTACTTGGTTCTCCCTTTCCATTACTTTAATGTCACATTCAAAGAATTCTAATAGATTGGTGAGATAAGACTTGTCTTTAGTTTCTCAGTTACTTAGATGTTCCATTGCCTTCCTTGTTAGAAATATACAAACAAGCAAGGAAAGGTGATTCACACAAAGTCATGTCATTTGGATTGTGTCGGATAGACAGGCTACTTTTTAATTCCAGGTGGTTTTATTTATTATCTGTGATATTGTTATTCTGATTTAAAAGTATTTTATATTATAACAATAGCAGGGAACAGACGATGCATCACCCTGCACCTTAAAATTGATTGTTAAAACGTGGAGAAAAGAAGGAAATGTTAAAATTAATGAGCAAAGAATTACAAGCCATGCTGGTTTGAACAATGGAAGATGTCTGGTGTACTTCTCAGATGGCTTAAGGCAGTTAGCCTCATGCCTCAAAAAACAGCCAAGTCACAGACCCAGTATTTGAACGCTTGTTTCCAAAAGCATTTGGTGTATTTGAATGTTGAGTTCCAAAGGTAATTACTGCATTGGTCAAGTTTGTCCTCTTAGATTCGTCTCAACCTAATTGTTACTTTAAAAAAGAGGACAAGGTGGTTTACAGGGTTTGAACTGAGCCAGTTCAAAGTGGTTTAGTGAACTGCTGTTTTCTTGAATGTTGGCATATTGTGCTCCCAATGTCAGCTTCCTATTAAATCAACTTTAGTTCTTATGGTTGCAAAGATAATCTTAAAAATGTTAATGGAGCAAAAAACTGATGCTGCGCTGTCTACCTGAATCTGCAGATATCCTGAAGTAATTGCTCTGAGAATAGGGTGAAATGGCACTCTTAATTTGAATGAAATGTTAACTCTGAAGTCTAATGATGATAGTTTAAGTGGCAATGTTAATTATTTCATTGTTGATAAAATCATACAAGAAAGAAGGGAGTCCATTGTTTTATGGAAAATTACTCTTCTGCTAGTGAAATCTTGTTTTCATGCCTCCAGTGGGAGGAGCTTGTTTGGTGGGTGGAGCTTGGAAGTGTACCGATTCTTCCTGCCTCCCCCCCCCCCCCCCCCAACTCAGCCATTGGTGGTTTAGGAACTTTTGGTTGACTTATATTCCACTCCTTTGAATAACAACCAGTGAGAGCCTTTGCAGTTTTATACAAACAAACAAAAACCACACAAATATTCAGTTGTGTAATGGTAATGGCTTATCAGAACACCATAAAACCCAAACACACTTCCACTGATGTACACACAATGGAGAAAGACATTATAATTTATTTGTATCCTATGGCAGGTTGTTATGAAATAAAGGCCAAAAAATCAGGACTAATCTGGTCAAATCAGGACTAGTATCCACATTACTGCTACTCAGTCCTGCCAATTTTACTTCAAAAAATATTTAAATTGAGTTTAGGGCATGTGAAAAATTATAGATTAAAAATACTGGAGACTGAAGTCTTCCATCCACAGAACTGATAGTAACACAACACACAATAAACTTCCATATAATGCCCCTGCCATGGTCTGCCCTGTCTAAAGGTGGGAGAGAGAGTCTGGTCTTCCTGCCCATTCAGTCCTTGGCAGCACCTCTGCTGAGACTGCCAACCACACTTACAGTTGTTTGTTGGCATGAATACTAGTCTAATAGCAAATAAACTGAGACTGCCAAATAATTTCCTGTAGATCATTAAAAAAAAAATCAGTAACTGAGTCACTACTGACCTGGATCAGATTTGAACCAGTGGCTTAGGTGAACAGCAGGCATCATATCCCTTTCTTAGTCTTCCGGACTTTCCAGCCCCTGTTGTTTACATTATTTAATAGAAAGTGAACATTAAAAATAAGCATATTTGTAAATCAAGTTGTGCTAAAACTCATGATTGCACCATTCTTAAAACAAACTGCACAGTTCCTACTTTTGGTAGAGTGATGCTTCACCTGTGACTGTCCCTTTAAAAATGAAGTTTGTTTCTGGGGGGAGGAAATGAAATCATCACTTAAGCATCTCTTCTGGTTTTGTTCCGATTTAAAAAGTTCTCGGTCAGACATGAAGCCTCATAGGTGCAGCAACGTGCTGATATCAGGCGAGGTGTTTGCAGCAAACAGCACTTGTTTACAAAATTGTTCCATCCTAAGATTGGGAGTCTAATACTTTGATCCAATCAGAGGGCAGGATTTTCTGACCCTGGTTTACAGTAGTACTTATACTATCTGCACTACTTCAGAATCTACCTCTGAAGAAATGAAATAGTTCTATATTAATAAAGCATTTATGTTGTTTTGTTCACACTAAGGACAGCTCTTTTGTGTTTTAGCAGCTCGTGTTCCTTCATTTGAATCCTTTTCTTTTTCTCATAGGGTGAGATGGATCAGTTTTCTTGGGCAGCACTACGTGGTAAATTCAGGTCTCTGCTCACAACAGAACCTAGGGAAGATTTGTGACAGATGGGGCTAAGTCACAAACTTGCAGCCTAAGGCAGAATCTGTAGAACTTTCCAGAGTGTGCCCATATTTACCTGATCAGAGAGAAAAGAAAATCTGCAGAGGAAGCTGAGCCTGGCTGCTTGTCATAGCTGACACAGAGCCATCTGCCACAAACCTGTGGCGGCTTCAGATCTCCAATCCCTGCCACCACCCCAACTCAAATTAAATACAGATTCCTAGAGACGTTATGATGGTTACACATGTCCTCGGCATCACATGCAGGAGACTGTTCAAAAAAAATATGTGGCTTGTTGTATAACCGCACTCATGTATCCCATATGTGGTGCCACATTGAATTTCCGGTTGAATCTGTTTTTATCCTTTGTACTGGATGACATGGTGCCTGAATTCTTTCTTTTTGCCGACATGATGGCAGCCAAACTGCAGCTTCAAACGCTCACACTTGGCTGGGTTTCTACCTAGGTTGCCAGGTTATCATTGGAGCCTTATTGTGTCCTCAAAGGGCCACAGGGCCTGAAAGGAGGATCAGAGTGCTACTGGACTAATTGGGCAGCCATCTACGAATTGTTTGTAGGCAAAGCACTTTTCTTTTTGCAAATTAATAACTCTCTGGCACAGGGTTTTTAAGTGAAGGTATTAATAAGGGGTCTGGCAGGTATTCCCATGATTCACAGTTACATTTGCATTTAATTAATCTTAAAGAAAGCTGCAAGATAAACAGCTGTAATTCAAACTAGCATGGGAAATATGCTACATGGTGCCATCTATCCGATAAAATGAAAGCTGAAACACTTGTTTTATTTCTCTCAAGGATGGAGAACAAACAGATAACAGTCAAAATACTTCCAATAAAAACCAGTAGTTTTTATGTAACTGCAGTTCATCAAAAATCTTTGCATTCAGTTACAAATATAATCTTTTAAAGATAAATCACTTATGATTCTAAGCATTAGGCTGCTATATTTGTTGATGTAAAATGTTTTGAAGATTTAGATTGTACAATAAATTTTTAATAAAGTGCCCACTGCAATTTTTAATTAGCATATCTCATTCATGTATAAGTGTGTACATCCATCTGTATGCTTATCACTGTGCATATCCTTGTGACAGAGTCAATGAATACAATTGTGTCTTTATCTGATGAATTTAGAATCTGTTTTGCAAATGATAATAAAATATTATAACAACTCTAAGATTTTCAACTGTGTTCTGGGAAGAAGCAAGAGGTAAACAGGAATTCTCTCGGTAAGTCATTATGGTTTAAACTCTGCTAACACTGCCATCTCTTAATTGACAAATAAGCTTTCAACTTCCCTAGTTTGGGGCAAGATAGCTTCTCTTCCCCCACCTCCAAAAAAGCCTCTATCACCTGAATACTAATTGAGTTTTCTTCTTTAGGTTTGCTAGTGTTTCCCCCAATTCCACAGTACACCCCAGTTCCTGCCATTCAGAGAGGAATGTACTGAGTAATATGTTTCTTTCTTAAACATTCTCTATTATCCATACTTGTGAAGTCTGAACTTACAACTCGGAAGTGATAGTTAATCTATTTTGTTATACCATCAAGCAGTGTAGTGGTCTCAGCTTTTACAGTGTGAAAGATACTATACGCATACCAGTATTCCATGATTGCTTTTTGTTGATCAGGGAAATTATTACATGACATTCTGATGGGTCACTTGTAAACATTGTGATGTTTTACTGATACTGAAAAAATGTAATAGGACAATAATCATCTGTGCATGTATATTTGCTTCTCCCTATTGGTACATACACTAAAATTACTGCAAACTTCAGCTTTAAACTGACCACTAGAAATGTAATGCAACAGTTAAAGCTGTTATTTCATCCTGACAGTCAGTCCAGATGTTGCTGCACATAAGCAATACTACTACTTTGCACTTGTATAGTACTTCTCATCTGAGTATTTCTGCAAATATTAAATGTCACAACATCCATGTGGAGGCAAATAAGTATTTTAGATGGGGAAATTGAGGCATGGCATGGTTAAATTGCTTAAAATATCAATGTCAGAACCATCAAAGGGACCTAGGAGTCCTGATTTCCTGCTCAAGCCCATAGGCAACAATCCCCTCACACATTGTTCTGACACCCCTGCTATCCCAAGGCATAATTGTGAGTTAAGAACATTGAACCTTTTCCAAAAGCCCATTAAAGGCAATGGAAAGACTCCTATTGATTTCAGTGAGCTTTGGATCAAGTCCAAAGAGAGAAGCAGGCCTTAACTCTGGGGTTTTTTTATTATTTTTTTTTGTTTCATCGCTGTTAGTTTAATGTAATCTTTTGTATGTGAATTACAGTTGATTTTTTTTATAAATGTGTCTTTGGGAAGTTAATTGATTCTCCGCTACTGATGAAGAGTCATTGAAACCTCAGGGAGGGATAGAAGATTATCTTTCTGTTCAGATATTTATGTACCCCCATTGCTGTAGTAATGGAACACATGGAGGCACTTTCATGTAGACCTTTTCTAGATTAGGAAAGTGGTCAAGTTTAGGTCAGACTTGGGTGGGAGGGATAGTTCAGTGGTTTGGGCATTGGCCTGCTAAACCCAGGGTTGTGAGTTCAGTCCTTGAGGGGAGTCACTTAGGGATCTGGGGCAAAATCAGTACTTGGTTCTGCTAGTTAAGGCAGGGGGCTGGACTCGATGACCTTTCAAGGTCCCTTTCAGTTCTATGAGATAGGTATATCTCCATATATTATTATTAACTAGATGAGCCTGACCTGAACTCAACCTTTTTCCAAGTCTAGTCAAAATTTTAGATGATGTGACAATTTCCCTAGAACCAGTAAGGTTCTTCTTTTGAAAGGAAGTGGAAGTCCCTATTACTCTTTGAGGCACATAAATTCTTAGAAATGTTGGACAGGAAGGGACCTCAGGAGGTCATCAAGTTCAGCCCCCTGCGTTGAGTCAGGATCAAGTAAGCCTAAACCACTCTGACAGGTGTTTGTCCATCTTGTTCTTAAAAACCTCCAATGATGAGGATTCCACAACCTCCCTTGGAAGCCTGTTCCAGAGCTTAACTACCCTTATAGTTAGAAAGCTTTTCCTAATATCTAACCTAAACCTCCCTTGCTGCAGATTAAGCCCATTACTTCTTGTCCTACCTTCAGTCGACACAGACACTAATTGATTTCTGCCCTCTTTATAATAACCCTTAACATGTTTGAAGATGTTGTCAGGTTCCCCCACAGTCTTCTTTTCTCAAGACTAAGCATGCCCAGTTTTTTTAACCTCATAGGTTAGATTTTCTAAACCTTTTATCATTTTTGTTGCTTTCTTCTGAACTCTCTCCAATTTGTTCACCTTTCCTCAAGCATGGCGCCCAGAATTGGACACAGTACTCAAGCTGAGGCCTCACCAGTTCCAAGTAGAGAAAGACAATTACCTCCCATGTCTTACATACAACACTCCTGTTAATAAATCCAGAATGATATTAGTCTTTTTTGCAACTGCAGATAAAATTTTTGATCCATTATAACCCCCAGATCCTTTTCAGCTGTACTACCACCTAGCCAGTTATTGCTCATTTGTAGCTGTTCATTGGATTTTTCCTTCCTAAGTGCATGTCAATGCACAACTTGAAATGCTTAGTTTGTGGACAGAATGTACCCAGAAAGTTTATATGTCAGCAGATAATTAGAGAGTGTTTGTGGATCTGCACATGCTCATTTATTCTTCATACTAATAGGATTTAGTATTTTTAAAGTCAAAGAGAACCTGTTATGGACTAATATCCTGATTCCCCTCCTAAGAGGAAAGACTTATCTACCCCCTATAAGGGTTCGATTTGCACCCACTTATGTCTGCAGAGAAAACTTTTGTAAATAAGGGATTCACTCCCTAGACGCCAAGAAGAGCTGTCGGGGGAGAGGCTTTCCTCCATGATTACTTTAATTCATGGCTAGGTTCATAGGAGGCCCACTGATGGAGGATGCCTGAGAAATGTTTTGTATAATCAGCATATCTCCTAAATGGACTAGGCCAACCCCCTTCCTGGTTAGCACCGCCGGTGTTCTGGGTTATTCTCACCTGTGTCAGGCTTCCTGGCTCAGCGGGTGGTATAAGGTTTGTGAGAGGCTTGAGCCAGTACTCTTCCCCTCAATCCCCAAAGAAGAGGATTTCCACCACAAGAGGCCTGCAGCCTGGGTGCTGCTATAGTGTGAAACAATCACAAAGTGTGTGTTTGCTGGTGTTTTTAGTAGTTTCTCAGGACCAAGGAAAAGTCAGCCATTCTGCACAAATTCTTCTAAAGCTTTTACTTTAAAAATGTTCTAGATACAAAATTTGGTTTTCAGTGCTGTAGTCCATACTCATATGAGTAGCCTATATTTACTGAGCTACTCATGCAAGTAAGAGCTGCAGGATCAGCCCTTGCCTTTGTTTATCTTGTATCTATTATTGTTTCATCTACATTGAAATAGGAACTGCGAGTTCTTTGATATAAATTGTTAGTTTCACTGCAGGTCTAGTAATTGCCCTTTTGATCTTTGATTAAATGCTTTTCTGTAATGTCTTACACCAGTGGCTCACCACAGATAGCTCTCTGCCATCTTCACCTGTAAAACACTAGGGCTCTGAGCCTACACTCCTTTCATGTCCGTTTAAGTTACTGCCTATTTTGAGCGTTCTGCGAATGCAGGTTTGTTCCATAAGGAAATAATTTTTCCTTCTCCTGTAGAAGGAGAGAACAGCTCTGTCTACACAATGGAAATTTTTGCAAAATGTTCTGGCCCTTGCTCGCACCAGTTCAGTCTCATGTTGGTAGCATTGGGAGTCCTGGTATAGACATGCTGCCATCCATGTTTTATGCCCTGTGTCCTCTGACCTTGCACAAACTTGTGGTAAATCAGGATGCTGAATTTTTCTATACTGACACCGGTAGGCGGTGCATATAAAAGAACAGCATTAAGCAAATTCTGCTTCTCCATTACACCTGTATAAATCTCCAAGGGGTATGCTCCAGAGTAACAGGACAGATTCTATCCCTCATTTATATTTTTAAAGGCAACAAATTTCCTTTGCTCAGATGGATCAGTGCAGACATCAAGGAGCACCTTAAATTGGAAACATTCAAGGGGAATATTACCCTGTAATGGGGCTAAACTCATTTTTACTAAAATACTTTAAAAATGCTTCACTGTGTTAAACTAGGCTTCATCTTGAAGTGAAATTTTGCCACAGACGTATGAAGCTTTGCAAATAAGGTTTTATAATAGAAGCACTGTCAGAACGTTAATTATAGGGTAATAAATAGCAATGCTATATTATCCTCTGATATTTCCTTACACTCCTAGTGAATATGCACAGCTGTTGTTGAAAACTGGTAATCCAGTACTATATAACCATATTACATCTTGCACTTACAACACACCCTTCATGTAAGCAGCATCATAGAGCACTTAACAGGGAGAAGAAGCGAAAGCTGCTTCTAAGTCGAAGCCTTAACTGAACAAATGAGCTTTGAATTTTAACATAAGAATCCCAGTCAAACCAGAATTCTTGATCTTGCCAGGAGAGGCATTCCAAAGGCAAGGAGCATGCCAAATACAAAGTCTTTGCTCCAGCATTATGGAGGCAGTACTTTAAAAGCCAGCATAACTTAACGATCAATCAGGACTAGACAGAGCAATAACATCACAACTGAAGGAGGCATAAAAGTTGTACAAAGCGTTTGTAATATGGAGGAGGGAGTGGAATTTTAACAAGAAGAATTAAACTCTGGAAGAGCCCCTTTTCTTCTTGATGAGCTGGGCTGGCTGTAAGAAACCAGAGAGACTTCCAGGGCCAAAAGGATGTAAGTGGGGGGGTAGAGAAGGAAATCAAGGTTAAACGAGGCCAATATGATCTAAAAATAATAAAAAGCGAGAGCAGCCCCGCGGAAGTGCACGAGCCAGCTGCAATGCCGAGCAGTTCCAGCGCGAAGGAGGGAACCAAGTGGGGGAGACGGGAGTGGTTCCGCGCACAGATCGATGCTGTCACGCACAGCACATGCCGGAGCTGCGTCCGTTCTCGCACGAGCCGGAGCTTGGCACCCAGAAGATGGTGTGTTTGCAAGAGATCTAGCAAAGGCAGAGGCAGGGAGGAAAATACCCCCTGGCTGGGAAACGTGCATGTTAGGAAGCGAAGGGCAGCAAAGGCTGGTTCGCTGGGGGCGGAGTTGCCCCTCGAACTAAACGGGCGTGGCGAGTCCCGATTGTGAAACGCTCCTGGGCTGGGGGCGAGTCCCTCAGCCTCAGGGAGTCCCGACAAGGAAGAGAAACGTGGGTCGAGCGAGAGAAAGATGTGTAGGGCTGGACAACGGGGATTCGGTAGTCAGCGAACGAGACCTAACGCAGGTGCCAAGCGGAGCCAGGCCTTAGTGCCCATCCACTGGCCACCTCCTTTTGGTTTCAGGGGACAAACAGGCTGCACAGTCTCCAGCGGAACGGCAACAGCTTCCCCCCAAGAGGGCAGGGTTGGGGGGGGGTCTTCCCAAGGGTCAGAGTTCCCAGCAAAATACTGCTTGGACGTGCGAGCCTGACACTGAACGGGAAGAACAAAGGGGGGGGGGTGCAGCTGAGTTGTGAGCAAATCGAGCCCCGGCTGCGCCGCCCCACACCTTCAGCACAGCGTGCCTCTGGAGCCTCAGGCCGGAGCCCAGCCCGGGGGGTCAGCGGCGGGGATGACTAACAAAAGCAGCCGCGTGGAAGCAGCCATGTCGTCTGAGGCTGCAGAGCACTTCTTGGGAGCAGCCTCCCCCGACGTGTTCTCCTTTTGTCGCTCGCAGCTATGTTCTCTGGCTTTCACATCCACTTGGCTGTTCACACTGGAGCGCTAACGCTGTGATACTAGGCCAGGAAAATAGAAGCAGCAATAAAGCAAAAATCAAAAAAGGGGGAGGGGGGCTGGACTGGCTCTAATGAATCGCTTCGGTTTAAACACTTAATTTAAAGCTTAAAACGCTTGGTGAGTAACGATGGGGGTTATTTTAGAAGCAAAATATGCTTGAGTGGAGTATTAATAGTCTCTCCCCCCCCCCCCCCCCCCCACACACACACACACTCTTCTTCCTTCCAAGAGGTTCCCCAGGCCCCTGGGTACATCAGCAAACTGTCCTCCTACATGCTGGAGCGTGCAGCTGCAGCTCGGCCCCGGGCACACACCTACCCACAGTCACCATCGAATGCGCTTTACATTGACACAGATTAAAAACGAAGAAGGAGAGCAGGGACTTTCTGAACAGTCTCGGTGCTCCCTTTCGCAGGGGCCGTCAGCTGGCACATGGCAAACGCGGGACAGGGGCTGTTTGCCTTACTATAATCTGTAATTAGGGATCCCACACTCTCTGGCTAGCCCTTTGTGGCAAATGACAAATATTCCACAGCATCTCCCAACCCTGGAATAAACACATTTGCACCACGAGGGAGGAGGTGCGGGGACCTCTGGAGACGGGAGCTGGAACTTGCTTTCAGGGGGGTGCTGGTTTTTTTTGGGGGGGGGGGGGGGGTGCGGGAGGTCATTTAAATTATGACCCGTGCAGCTATTAACCCTTTGATTATCTCAGGGAGAAGCAGAAAGAGATGGAAATAAATGAGGCTTGTTATGTTTCTCCCCAAAGTTTCCATTGCGATTCTCCACCCACCCCGAGCTATAGTCGCGGCTATTCTTAATTTCTAACCAACGTGTCGTTTAAAAGCAAAGTTATTTGCTCGGCTCAGTCTGGGCTCTGCATACGTTACTGCTGCTGACTTTCTCTCCTCTGTCCGGGGTGGGGGTGGGGGGATCTCCCCCTAAAAAGGAACAAGAGGGACCTGTGAAAGGGATGCGGCAAGCGAGCGGATTTGTTAGTTTCCCGGGAACACTGGCTCATATTCTCCAGCACAGCTGTCAGGAGCAGGGCTGGCTCTCCCAGCGCGGTCTGACAGCGCCGAGTCCCCGACTCGCCCCCCGCGTTCTGGGCAGCACAGATCCTGCTGTTGGCCCGGCCTGGGAATCGCTTCTAATAAATCCCCCAGAACAGGGGCACGGGCGCGGGGACTGTAGGGAAAAGAGAGAAAAGACACCGCTAGTTTGGCGGGGAGGGGGGAGCAGCAGTGAGGCGAGGGGGTAGCAGCTGAAGTCCTGTAGCAGTGCCGCTCTCCCATACGGCTGTGTGCAGTCATCCCTGCTCCAGTTAGTTATCGCTCTGTTTTATTAGGTCTTAAACTCCCTCTTTTTGTCCTTCCTGGCTCTGCACCTCTCGGATCCCTTTGCTAGGAGGTTTGTGTGTATCTCCCCCCCGCACACACACCTTTTGGCTCCAGCATTTTTGATGCAAATCCCCAACCCAGGCAAAGTGAGCCCAAGGAAGGTGTAATCCGTATTAACCATGCACGCACGAAAGGCTGCAGCTTTGGCTGCTGCAGAAACACTGGGGGCACAGGCAAGGAAAAATCTGACATTTAGTAACACTTCCTTCTCTTACCTAGCTCCAGAAGGGGACCCAAGGTGAGGATTTATGCATTGTCGGGTTTTAGGAGGGGCTGAGGTGCGATCCTCAGCGAAAACAACGCTTGCTTTGCTAGATTTTGTCGTTGATTTTTGATCGGAAACTTTGTTCCCTTAAAAAACCCCACGTGCTGTAGAAAGAATGTTAACAACAGAAGATGTGTTGTTCTTTGGCAAGTGCGTCGTTACTAGCTCAGAGGGAAACATTTACTAATATCCTTGTACACCATTTATAAATAAATGACCAACAAAGCCAACAATAATAGCAGCAAAAATCACTGCTCCCCGGGATCGCTTCCCCCCCCCCCCCCCCGGTGGTTAGTGGCTAGGCAGTGTTATGAAGTTTAGGTCCAGGCGTGGTTTGCATTTGACTTTTCCCTATGTGGTGGCCATGCTTGTCAGTCTGGTTTGCTGGCGTATTGAAAGGCTAGCCAGTAACCGGTCAGAGCAGTGACTGCGTATTCCGAGTGAAATCCTGGCCCCACTGAAGTCCGTGGGAGTTTTGCTGTTGACTTATAGCGGGGCAGGATCACACTCTATGTTTCAGAACTGTATCTACACTCAGGCACTGTTGGCCTTTTTCCTTAGCCCAATACTGTATCATCCACATTTCCCCGGGCGTTAGCAAAGTGTGGGTTTCCTATGACAAGGTGTTGGTGTCTGCATAAAAAGGGAGAGTTGAAGATCAAATTAAGGAGAGTGGGAGGGATCCTTGCAAAGGGCTTAACCTTTAGAGCTTTGAAGGCAAAACAAGGCAATTCATTGGAAAGACATGTCTGTAAACAATGATAATTAGCCTTTTTCAAAATCATAATACTGATTAAAATCTCTGATTAATTATTTATTCATCACAGAACCTCTTTGCAGACCTGGGAATACTGATTGAAAACTAAGTGCCTCCTAGATTTTGTATTGCAAGTGGGAAAGAAGCATACAAAGGGGCTAAGAGGGGCATGAAAGAGGAATCTAAGCAAACAGAATTATTTCAAGATCTGATACTTTCTTCTTCTTTTCCTGTCAGTAATAATCCCCCCCCACACACACACACACACAATTTTGCTATTATGAAAGTGTTTCTTGTTCTGAGTGCAGGTGTTAGACTAAATTCAGTTGGTACTAAAATTGCAAACACACTTTCGCTCCTAGGAAAGCAATTGAAGAGGAACTTCTTTTAACTCCATAATAGCAGGTTAGGCAGTAAATGCACACTGATGGTCAACTAGCCAATTATGGTATAAATATCCCTTGTTTACAGAGAGGTGTTAAATGAGCCTTTAGAGTACAAAGGATCAGACTGTCTAAGCTACAATTTGTGTTTCATCCCATTATGTCTCCCCTAAAAAGGCCTGTGCCACTGTAGGTAATGTGCACACTGAACATGCTATTCTCTGTTGATTTTAGTTTGCTTTATTTCAATGCACACTCTTGTTTACTTTTTAAAATTTAAATAAATGTCAGCATTGTATAATTTCCATGTTAACAAAGCGGTGAGCAAAATCCCTTCTATGTTTATAAAATATTATTGTTTAATTCACATAGTTTAGGAATTCCAAATGTTGAGAATAGGAACGAGGCCAAATACCATCTGTTTATAGCTATGATGCATCGTCATATGTGTACTTAAAAAAAAAAAAAGCTTGGTCCACCATGCCACTATTTTATTTGTTCAGAATATGGTGTGGAGTTAAAATCGCTGTCTGTCATTTGCAAGATTCTCTGGAGTAGTTTAAATTTAAACAGGAAGGGAGGAGAATTTATTCACTGGCTTTCTTTTTCTATCAAATTAATCAATGGATTATCGCTCCACCACAACCAGTGAAAATGCTAGTTGTGTCACTTTCACCCAGCCTTTAGTATTCTGGAATTTTAATTTAGTCAGCTTTATAGATTCTGAAAAACAGCATGGGCAAGATTTTAAAAAGCGATTAACGACTTTGGATACCTCATTTTTTGGGTGTCGACTTTCATAGAGTGATATTCCATGATTTTAAGGCCAGAAGGAACCATTATGATAATCTAGTTTGACCTTCTGCACAGGCCAAAGAATCTCACCCAGTAATTTCTGCATCAAGATCATAGCTTCTGCTTGTGCTATATCATGTCTTTTATAAAGATAAGCACTCTTGATTTAAAGACTTCAAGGGATGGAGAATCCACAATAGGTCTCTATAAGTTGTTCTAGCGGATAACTACCCTCACTGGTAAAAATTTGCTCCTCATTTCTAATCTGAATTTATTTTGCTTCAGCTTCCAACCATTGGATCTTATGCCTTTTAGATTAAAGGACTGTCTACTATCCAGAAATTCAAGCCACCTTGAAAGGCTCTGATTTTCTACAAGTACTTGACTCCCACCCTCTGAAAGCCAGGCCCCTGTAGGATGGCTCAAGTTGGGCTCACTAGTTACTTTTGAAATTGAAGTACAATATGAAACAAAATATGCACTCATAAGGCAGGGAAAGTATGCTAGTTAATAATTAAGTATGCTACCAATTATATTGCAAAAATACCTGTGAATATTAGTGGGTTTAGAACTCCAAGTTAAAACCCTGTTAATTGAATTGTCCGTAACTAACATTCTAAATAAAAGGTAGTGTGTATACTTAACAACAAAGGGAGTATCCCTGAGTTAAGTAGATAAGAAGATTTTTGTTCCAAACCCCAATTAGTTAGTACGTCAAGCCTTATAGATGTCTTCGTACCTTTAAGAGCTGGAGAATCCCTAATAAATGTACTTAAACTTCCTAGTGAGGGCCAGTGTGGTGAATGCAGAGATTAGTGTTAGCATTACTGTGCTTTCTCAGTGCATCACAGCTGCACTTGATCCTGCTAGTGATAATGATGCTTGGAATTACTGAGGTGTCTGGATGTCACATATGGAGTCCTTTCCCCAAGGATGAGGAATAATAGCTGCACTCAGGTGGTATGGGGAGGGTAAGAACAGATTTGCAGTTGTGTCTGTGTCTGGTGCATGGTGACTCTCAGTTGTGCCGATTTATTAAATAGAAAGGTAGATTCAGAACCAGGGCTACATCTTCCTAGCTCCTGCAGCAGGGGCAGTTGTACTAGGTTTGTAAAGGGAGAGATGTACAGGTGGGGGGGAAATACTATAGTGCTGTTCCAGGATTGACAGAATACAGCATCAAACATTTTGTGGTCAAATTCTTAGTAATTTTCATAATACCACATTTCAGGAGACTGTACGCTGTGCTAAAATGCCTATAACTCTGTTGTTTGAACTTCTTAGTTTCTACTGTTACATTTAAATTACAGCATCTTGAATTATTTAGCTACACCCAGTTTAAAAAGTTAAAGCTTCTTTTGCTACGGTGCACAGTACTGTGCTGCTGTTTCTTATAGCTGATCGTGAGACTTCAAAAATCCTCTCCCTTATCATTGTGTCTCCGCCAAAAATCAGTCGCTTAGGGTCTCATTCTAGTAAGGCTGATTTTCCTGTTAATTACAAAGAGGAAATGCACAAAGCACCATTCTTAATTAACCACGGGTCCATGGCAAAACAGTATCCATCAGTATAGGTTATTTGGTACATAACAGCGTATATGACTTGCTCATGCTGGCACATGTAAGTGCAAACACGAGTGGAAAACTAAGACAAAGGGCAATTTCTGACCTGAAAGTTTGCACCAATTCATAAATGTGAAGCTTATATAGTCCCAGCATGGACTTATACAGTCCCAGCTGACATTCCTGCTTCAGATATGCGGGCATGCATCCCTGTGTTTTACTGGTATTCCATGGCTTGTTATCCCATGTTTCCGAAGCTGTGACAGCTATCAAGACTGACCAATGATAAGGTGGGAGGAATTAGATGGAACCCCTTTATTTATGTATCATTTCATTTTTACATGATGGAGTAGTTTTATGAGATACACTGACAGAAACCGTTTTCTAAAGTTGGTAAATCCCATGTTCATTCCAGACTTGTTTCCATGCAGTTCTTGTACATTAGATCACATGGCCAGTGGAGAGGGAATTGTATTTGGAATCTCCCGCAAGTACACAGATAAATTCTGCCCAGATGATGGTGGGTGAGCATATGCTTTTGATATTACACTACAGTTAATTTAAAGTAGCATCCAAAGTATATGCTCACCCACCCACCCATCATTACACGTAACCTGCACATCAGTTTTGTCCTGCACAAGAGTCATGTGGGGAAATATGTATACATTAATTATTTTCAAATAGAACATTTATAGTGTGGTCCGGAGGCAGATATCCATGAACTTTGGGGGTCCCCAACCCAGGGAAGGCCATGGCCCCTGGCTGGGCAATTAGCCAACTTAGCTAAAGGGAAGATCAGCCTACTGCACTAGGCTAAAATGAAAAAAAAAGTGAAGGCATCTTCAGTTGAAGGGCAGTCTCATGTCCCTGACTGAATATTTCCTAGGAAACTTTGAACTGTGGCCCATGGTTACGGTATCTCATTCTGCCAATGTCAGATGCCGTTGTCTTGAGTCTCAGTAAAATATTATACAGTGTGGGAGAGAGACTGTTGTTATTGTTATTTTATTATTATGTAGCTGTAATTCCAGTAATGCTTGCAATGTGCTAAGCACTATATAAACATGTAGTACCATAACCTTTCATGATGCTTTATAGAGGTTAAGAGAGGCAAGGCATCTACTTTAAAGAAATTACCATCTGTATTTGGTGAATATGAAATATGAAAAGGATAGGCAAAGGAAAAGGTCTAAGGAAAATCAGGATGGGATAACGCTAAGAGCTTGAGTGATAGGGAGGAATCTGGAATGATGGAGTTCTGTTTTGGAAGCAAGATGAGCAAATGAGGTTTTGCTATGTTCAGTGTAAGGAAATGGCAGGACAGCCATGAGGAGATATCGGAGCTAAGAAGAGCTGCAAGCTAGACAAGGGAGGGTTACTGATGTCAAATGGCTATGTACTGTAATTCACTATTTGTCTGGCCAGTTGTCAGTAACTCTGAGAAGAAACTTCTCCCATGTGGAGGAAGAGAGGCATGATGCAAGCTAACCAAGTGCCCAGGTAGGGTGAAATCCCAGATTCTAGCCCTGAGAAGGATTAGTGACTAGGTAGCTACATAGACTTTGCCTACACTTTTGGTGGCATGTACAGTACATGTAACTACCCACCGCAGTGGAAGGCAGACTACGTGCACACTCACTATGGAGAGTAGCTACAAGTGGCAATACAAGGCATGCAGGGAGGAGGCAGTGGGACTCTATGCTGCTAAACACAGCAGTGTAGATGTGGAGGGCACTGCTTGGGCATGTAGAGAGCAATGTAGTGTATAAACCCTAGGATTCAGGCATGTAGCGCATCCTACTCTACTCATCTAAGCAGTGCCTCACCATCTGCACTGCTGTTTATTCCTGTGCAAGTCTGTACTCTGCATGTCACCATAAGAGAAGACCTACCCAATAATGCAATCTGTCATTTGATCTGTATTCCTCCTTGGGCCTCAGCACCTGTAGAGTCTTGCCAGGTCATGAAGCTCTAGTGGGCTTGGTGCTTCAGAAATGTTAGCACCCAGGACTGAGGCCTTAGACCAAGCAAATATGCATTATAGCATGGAAAGATCCTTTCAATTTTTCCACATGGTACCCTGGTTATGGCTACACTATGTCAGAACAGAGTCAGACAAAACTAGTGAGAATTAAAGATGACGTATTCAATGAGATAAGATAAAAACATAGCCCTAAATACGTCATGTTAACTTCTAATGGCAAAGCGCCTGATCCTGCTCAGGGCTGAGCACCCACATCTCCCACTGCCTTAACTGGGCATGGGGGGGTGAGGCCATCCAGTACCTTGTAGGCTCACGGACATTTAACTATACTGTCATTTGGACTTTAAGTGAAAGGAGGAAGGTTAATAAGCTTACTCTAGCATTTACAGAGATTTGAGGGCAGCTGACCTCTGACCAGCAGAGACCCAAGCTAGTTTAAGAATCTGCCTCTGAGAAAGCACCCAAGACTGGAATGTCAGAGTGAGCCCCATGCTCTCTGGCACATCACCTTTAATGGCTGCTGTAGAAATGCTGGTAACAAAGAATTCATTTCTTTTGTTTCCATCTCCAGTTTTATAAAGGTCTAGGGTTGACAAACAAAACTCCCTTCTGCAAGACAAGTGGCCAGGAAAAAGCCTCAAAGTGGCAATTGTTGAAAATGTAAAGTCTTAACCTAAAATACATAATTTTCCAATTTGTTTGCATTTAAGAGACAAATAAAGGAAGCTGGAGTTTCATGTCTCTGTTCTGGAATATATTCTTTTTCCATCAGGTTTTCAGTGCTGTCCTGTGAAAATCCTAAGATTAGCAAAACTCCTCATGTTGAAGTGTTTAGCTAACAGAACACACTGTATCAAACCCCAAAGATTTATATACAGATTACTTTCCACATTTCACATAGTGCAATTCTTTGGAAAAATTTGGATAACAGTGGTGTGTCAATGCTATTAATAGATACGTCTAGCACCAAAGTGTGCAATATGATGAACAGCGTTGGCAGCAACCACATACAGTGTGATCATATTATAATACTGTTTGATGCAATAGTATCTTTGATCAGTTACAAGTGATGAGTATCATATCACATCAAACAATATGATACACTCTCATTGTATGGAATTATGGCTGCTGTCAATCAGCATATGGCCTACTCCTTAAAGTACTACCTTTGGGGAATGGACTAAAATGATAGCTACACATGCATTAATAAATAAGGTGTTGCATAAATTTCATACAGACCTGTTGAGATTTTGTTTTTCTTTGATAGCTATAACCATTTTTTTTTTTCATTTTAAACACTAACATGGCCAAGAGTTTACACGGTTTATGTGAATGGCAAAGAAGGGCTCTGTATCCTTTTGAACAGTATTTGCAAACCTTCTGACAAAAATGTATTACTTTAAATTATGCATTGTACTTTGGGGCTAGCAACCTCAGTATATATCCACCTAACTTCTTTTTGCTGTGGCTTCAGAGCATCTCTTATTCTAGTTTCTTGTTGCCCTCAGGAGGAGGAAGGTCTGGTTATTAAAAGTACATATGTTTAGTCTTCCAGTTTGGGGCACCTCATCTGATTACCCCTATTTGGACTTTGGGAGGGGTACTTCAAACTACAGTCTCTTCTTTGTGGTTGATGGGTTCATATTGATGGAGGGGCGAATACCCCTTTGAGGTAAAAGATATATTTGTAAATAATAGGATGGGTGTGGTTTAGGTCATTGCACATTTTAGTACCAGTTTCATACCTAGGCTGGTATAACACTGACACTACACTTAATAGAATGAAGATGCAAGTAAAGTATGTGAACTTTCTAAATCACACTAGCTTCAGCCTATCTGAAAACGGAAGGAAAATTACTGACTAGATATTCATAATTTTAAAAAGTACTGAAACATTTTTCTTCAAACTATTATTTGTACTTAATTGGAACAGCCTGAACTCTCAGACACCCTTTACATTTGAGCATTTTAATAGGAATTTACACACCTCTAGAGTCATCCATCTGAAACCTCCAAAATGCTTTTCAAATATTAAGTATGTTTCATAATTACTTACTTTGCTGGGGCTATCATTATCACCATTTTACAGGTGGGAGTAGAATCCAGATCTCCTGACTCCCAGTGATGTACTTTTTCCACTGGGTCATTCTTCCACCCATTTAGTCCTAAGCTTTTGCTAGAGTAATGGCATTATCCCTAGTACTGTGGCCAAAATGGTGATTACATTTAGCTTATCTATGGGCCGGTCTACACTCGGGGTGGGGAGGTGACTGATCTATGTTACGCAACTTCAGCAATGTGAATAACGTAGCTGAAGACGACGTACTTAGACCTACTCTCCACGGTGTCTTCACTGCGGTGAATCAACTGCTGCTGCTCCCCTGTCGACTCCACCTGCGCCTCTCGCGGCGGTGGAGTACAGGAGTCGACGGGAGAGTGCTTGGGGTCTATTTATCACATCTAGACTAGATGTGATAAATCGACCCCCGCTGGATCGATCACTGCCCGCTGATCCGATGGGTAGTGTAGACATACCCTATGTTTCCCTTGCAGACTCATTTGGATATGGTATTCTTCATTGCCTAACAGACGCTAACATGCAATATTGCTGTTAAAAGTGGTGGCACTTAAGCAGAGGGCAAAGTGATTCCTGTGTATGTAGAGTATTAAATTCTTTGGCTCTTTGGGATGAAAGATGCCAGATGTGAGGTATTCTTCTCACTTATTAACATCATACCTAATATTCTTGGTTATAAAAATATTACTGAACTACATCCTGTTATGTGCAATTGTTGAATAGTAATTACGGGGTTAGCTGCATTAGGTGATATCGAGGGAGTAAGCATGGATCTCATTCCTCCTAATATATGTTAAGTGAGGTGCCCATGGTCAGCTTTCTTTAACTTAAATGTCAGACTTTTGCATGATTTTATTATAAAGAAAACTGTCAAAAATTCACTTTGAGCATTTACACCCACTTTTAGGGTGTGCAACCCCTCTTCTGTAGCTGCATAACTTACCAAACTTTGGGATGGATGTCATTTCTTGAATGGCAAAACACCACTTCTAGCTAACTAAGTCCTTATATTACCCCATTGCTGTATACAAATGCTAACAAATTCATCCTCACAGCACTCCTGTATGGTAGGGAAGCATTATTAACACCACTTTACAGACAGGAAACTGAGATGCAGAGTGACTAACACCCTGATTCTGAGACCCTCTGTGGGACTTCTTTTGGGGTAAGGTGCTACTTACAGGGAGAGAGGGTGTCAGAATGCGGCTCTAAGTGACTTGCCCAAGGTCCCAGGGAGTCTGTGCCATAGCTCTGAATGCAATCCAGCTCTCTTGAGCCCTAGTGCAGTGCTTTAACCACGAGGCCATCCTGCATAAATTGCATGGATTACACAATTTACTATGCCCTTTCCTGTGTAAACTGAGCACAAATCTGAAATGCATGTGCAAATGACATCCAACATCAAGCTTTTCAATGCATAGCTACCTCTCTCTTGGTGCTAGGGACCTCAATGAGTTAAAACTGGAAGAGCTGCGCAGGAAGGGGTCAGTTAATAATCTATATCTAAATCCCAGTCCCAGATTTTCTTTTTGAAACATGCTGCACAACTAACACTTTGACATTTTGGCAATATGATGGGGAAAAAAGCTGTGCCAGCTGACTGATGAGCACCCATCCTTTTTAATTAATTGGGTTGAAAAATGTCTTGTGTCAGTTTGAATTTAGGAGCTCATTCAGCTGTGTTTTTGTAGGATAAATATATAGAGATATATTTAACTGTATATTTGAACAACCCAGCATGAAACTCAATAAATAATAAAAATATGTTTATATTAAAAATATATATACATAACATTTCTCACATATATATGGTGGTTAAAGATATATAAAGTAAAGTATAATATATAAAGCTCTGTTGTACTGTTCTTATGATTTATAAACACATAGGCTATAACACACACACACACACACAAACACACATGCCTGTATAGATGTGCTTTCTAGTTTTTAGCAGAGAAATATATCTGGATTGTTCTTTAAATTCAATGAATTTATTTGTCTGCCTTCTCGTAATAGAATCAGTTTTGATATACCCTTTGTTCGTGCCGTTATAGGCTTCAATCTGAGGGTTCTTTGTATTAACTTTTTTAAGTTACATTACAAAGAGGTTTTAAGATTTCCCAACGGGCTTTTATTTAACCAGGGCTTTTGATCTCAAACCTGCTGGGGCCTAGTGAAATCCTTACCAATTCTCCAGTAACTCCTCACTATTGGAATTTGAAAAGACCCACCTGAAGGATTTAACTCGCTGTATGGCTTCAGCCATCCTTTAGATTGTTCTATTCATGCAGACAGTGAGGGGGTCTAGGGCACCCTTTGTGATCCTCTAAGTAGCCTAAGGTGCCCTTTGCATAAGTTGTACTCCTGAGGAAATAAAAATCAGGAGGACACAAACCTATATACCTTATTTCCTGCTATCTTTACTTAAAGAAGGAGCACAGGGGGTCTGTTTAACATCCTTTGCTACCTAAATACCTTTTGGACATGGGAACTCAATGAAAGAACTTTCATTGCATCCATTACCCTACTGCGGTGCATAGCAAATTAGATTTAAAAGGGTACTTTTTCCCTTACAGCTATTTCTATCATTTTCTTTAAAATTTCAATTTAGTGTCTAGTGACAGAATATTCCATAATGTACTTTAGAACTGTATAACACCAATTATGCTAACTGTGAACATTATTTCAAAAGAATTAGAGATATATTAAGTTATAGACAAACCATTGGGAAAAAGGTCAGGTTAGAAGAAGGGGGAAAAAAGAAGCTATGTGATAATGCTTAAAGCAGTGACATGAAATGAATGCTCTTTTTTAAAAAAATATCCCTACATTTTGCATAATGCATACTGAGGAAATTTCTCTTCTTACTTTGTCTTCATTATTTAGGAGGGAGTATCCATGTTGCCTTGTTATTTTACATCTAAAGTCTCTCTGTGTAAGACCCACTGTGGAGTCTAACAGTTGTGCAGAAACATTATTTCCTCTAGCTTTGAGATATAGCATAATATAAATACATGAAAGGCTCCTGTCTTTTTTTTATCTATAGTTTGTTACCTGATAGTCAGTATGCAGGCAAAAGACCTGCACAATTGTGAAAGAGTATAATAAAACAACACTGCATTTTTGGGTTACCTATTTTTATTAATTTCTGTAATGCACACTATATGACTGTTACTTGTATTCTGCATCAATCTTCCAAGGTATTATAGAACAGATGAAGCATTCCCCTATTTAAAGCTTTATCTTTTATATTTCAGCTTGCTGTTAATGTTGAATCTCTCCAAATGATGATGCAACAAATCCTAAACCTACCTTCTCTTTCAGCTCCTCTTCTGTTTTTCTGAATTTCGAAGTATTAGACATTCAAGCCACCCAGGTTATGTAGATTTGATCTAGAGGGTATGTTATTTAGATGAATAAAATATCTTCTCTCTCATTTTTGGTTTTGTTTTGTTTTAAACTACACATTGCCCCCAACCCCCCAACTAGTTTAAAACATTTGCTAGAACTGTGCAAAGTTCGGCTGTTTTGATTTGCAGGTATTTCTGGCAAATCTTGTTTTGTTTGCTTGAGGGCCCATGGGATCCAATCTCCATGAATTTTGAATGATCTAAAACTTCAGAGTTAAATTCAGCTAAAACTGGCTTCCATAAATCATCGACGGCCCAGCTGAAATTCAGTCTAGACCTTGTCTACACTTGGGATTTGCCAGGTACAGCCACCAAAGTGGCTGCATCATGCAAACATTAGTGTAGAAGGGAAAGCTTCTGTCTGAACCAGTGAAGCTCATCTGAACTAAAATAGCAACTTTGCTTGAATACATTCAGGGTTTGCTTTGGTGCAGTTATACTGGTGACTGGCTACCCATGGCTGGAATTGGAACAAATACTCTGTACAGATAAGACCTAAAACTCAGCAGCCATTAACAGCTCTTGCCTGGGAGTTAGGTTTGTAAAGGACTTGCAAGCAGGTAAGTGTTGCTTGGTTTGGGGTTTTAGTTCACAGCTCTAGTATTCTCTAGCTTTGTGTTAGGATCTAGCGTTCACAAAACATTTAGGGCTCCCAGTGGATATTTCTCCTAATTTACACAGGCAGCTTCAAGAGGAATTACATAGAAAGGTAGAAATAGAAACACTCACCTTTTTCTTTAATAATCTATTGAAATTAAAACCAAATGTGTGCAATGTGATACTGCCACTATCCATAACACCCAGTCCTATATCCTAGTGTCTATGTGCAGAATGGATACAAAAATTAATTTGAAAATGGCCTTTCAATTAAAGAGTAAATTTCATGAAAAAGTCCATTTTTGGTTAAAAATAGGTGTTTATTAAAAAACCAAAAATTTGAATACTGAAAAACTCTGTTTAAAATGGATTCCTCTCCCCTCCCCCAGTTTTTTGGGGGGTTCTCACAAGCATCTGAAAAAAGAAAAGAAAAATTTCAACAAAACCCTCAAATTTTTATTTTTATCAATAATTTTCACAGTGGACAAGAATTCCAGTTAGCTCTACCCATGAGCTATGGTGATATTGTACTAAGGATAAAAGAACAGGAGTACAGGATACAGACTAACACGGCTGCTACTCTGAAATCTATACTAAGGATGTTATTAATTGGACTTGCACCACCAGACTTGAATTGTGTCCAATCTTGTGTACAAACGTGGAGACCTCAGACTCAATGTTTCAAATTGAACTCATTATTCAGAGAGATGTAAGCCATAAACCCCAGATCCTCATTCTAACTTTTTCAGGCAGGGGTGTGTGAAGTGGACTGAGGTTTCAATAGGGACTCATCTCTGTATAGTACTAAAAAGACCAACTAAAAATGTAAAGCAGGGTGGGGAGGGAGTAATTATTTATCTCTACACCCTTATATCATGATTGCATATATGTGTGTCTGTGTGTGCGCGCGCGTGTGTTGGGGGTGGGGTGAGGTGGGGACGCACACACACAATGTAAAAAGGCTCTTATTCACAAGACTTTTATTCACAGTATACATCCCGAAAAATCCTCCAGAAGTGCTCTATTTACATATCTCGAGAAGAGAAGAATACTTCCTTGGCTCAAATATGCCCTTCTCAGTACATGGTATTCTTTGCTGTATAATCTTAGAACATTACCAAAGGCCTGAACCTGATTTTCCATACACACAATGACACCTTACTTTAGCCAAAGACACAATCTCGTGGTCTGAGTATACAGCTGGGAGCCACGAACTCTTGAAGGCTATTCCCAGTTCTGATACTGCCTCCTGCTGTGACCTATGGTAAGTAACTTAACCTGTTGTCCTCAGTATCCCCAATAAAATGGGAGGCCTTAATACTTCTCTAGTGGGATAACAGTGCTTAATACTTACCTAATTGGATGATAATACTTACCTACATACCTCACAGGGGTGTTGTAAGGATTAATTAGTTAATGTTTGTAAAGTGCTTTGGAGATGGAAAGCGGCACATAGTGTAAGTGCTAAGTGTTATTACCAGAGGACAGCATCAAGAACTTAAAATGGATAATGACAGAGTAAGAGATTAGAAATATTTTAAAATAAGGTGTGATTGTTCAAGTGAACAGGAGAGTGTGGAATTACTTTTCAGTGGCGATTTAAAAAAAAAAGTTGGGAAACAGAAGGGAGTGGGAAATATTCTGAAGTTTTTTATAGGTGTCCGGACCTAATTGCCTGTTATGTGTCATTTGATAAGTTACAAGGAAACTCCTCTGAATTTTTTAACCTATTCTCATATAGTTTACTTTGATCTCAGTGGCCAAATTGTATTTCTAAACACTAAAATTTCTATTTAAATCTGAATAAATACATTAAAAAAATCTCTAGAAAATATAAAGCCAGCATTATGGGCATGACTCTCCTTTCACTTCTAATTGGGTAAATGAGGAATAACTGCACTGAAGTTAATGGAGCTACATCAGTGTAAAACTGCTGTAAATAACAGCAGAATCAGTTGAGTCCCATATTTGTATGGGGTCTAAAATACCACTCTGGCAGCTGGATTTTTTAAAATGCTGCATAAAATATATTAAACTTAGCATTTTTTATTATGATACACACAAATCATCATGCTTTGTATTGGATATTGTTTGTGGAATGGTGATTCATTAAGACGTCTATTAATACAAAGGTCTGATATATCATATACAGTATTTTTGCTTTCACATAAGCAAACTTTGTAAGATTTTTGGCTTTAATTTCTTTGTTCCTTAATGTGAATTTTTAGTCCAAGAAATCAACTTTATAGATATCAAAGCACACGTTTTTATATTTTTGCCATTGCAAATATTCAGATCTTTTACCCTCTGACGTTAGAGAGAATTCCCACAAATTCCTGAAATCTGTTAAAATGCAAGGCAAAGTGCTTAAACTGGCATGTTGTACATTGGCTGGGTCCTGTTAAAAAGGCACTGAGTTTTCATTCAGGATCTGTGCAAGAAATTTGATATACTGCTGGGCTAAGCATCAGGATTTGTTTGGCTCTAGGACCAGTTCTTACATTTCTACAACAAGCAAACACAAGAATGGATAACATTTAAAATAAAACCTACCTCCAAAGTCTTGCTTATAGATATCATGTTATTCTGGAATATAATAGAGAACATTCCTTGTAATCAAGGGCGAGTCAAGGAAAATGGCATGTAGGAGAGCAAGGCAGTCAAACAGAAAACTTGACCCAACACCAAACTCATTGTCAGTTTCACAGCTGCCATAATGACCAATGAGACCTTTGGGGAAGCTAGCCAGGAAGTCAGGTGCTGCTGCTGGAAAGAGTATGTTCCAGATTAATTGTCATTCAGCCCTTCAGCTGCTCTGCAAACCCAGTGTGGGCCCATGGGTGTTGGATACAGTTTTGGACCACAGGAGGAGGGTGAAGTGAAGTATGACTGACATTGTCATCAGCAAGATTTAAAGTTGCTGTCAAGTCAGTCAAGTTAGTGCTGATAATATATTTTGTATGACTATAATAAATAGCTACTGCTTTGCAGTTGGACTGTTATGAGGGGAACTGGAGGCAAAGGGGGTGGCTTTTTTGATAATTAGCTGCATATAGGCAAGCATAATTTACACACTTGCATATTTTGAAGTACAGTACTTTGCTAACCCCTTGATGATCAGTGTTAGCATTTCCCAGGACAGAATATATTGCCAAAAATGAAGAGGACAGCAATTTCCAGCATCTAGAGCTCTAAGGGTTAACCTGGTGACGGGAGGCAAAGGAAAGTGTGAAATTCAACCTATAGGGCTCAATTTATCAGGTTAACTAGCACAGCAGTAAGTGCACCTGGGGCTGGGCAAAGGTGGCCTTATTACACCTGGCTGTCCTCTTCACCAGTCCTGGGACTGCTCAGGAGATGGATTGCATCCCAGCACAACTTGGAGATGTCTCAAGGTTGCTCTGAATTGAACTGACTTGTAATGGTGTGTTCCAGCTACGCCCCCTCCCACTCCTGATATAGCTGTTCATGTCTCCTTCACTGGATCCATGAGGGCACCTTGCAGTCAGATGCACAAACTTTACATCAACCAGTGATTCCCTTCCACCAGTACCACACGCTTGTCTGGGAGTGTAGTGTGAGGATCTGGCCAGCAAGTGGTTATTTTGGAGCAAATGGGAATAATATCTGTTTGGTGGGGACTGTAGTAGCCAGACCCAGGAACTAGAATGGAAGCTGGCTGGGGAAACTGGTCCTGGGGGTAGTAGGAAGATTAAGCAGTGGGGAGAGCAGAATGTTTGTTCAGAGGACAGTAGGAAAGTTTGACAGCTAGAAGGAAAAGTTGAGTATTTGAGGGGTGTTGTGAGAGGGTTTAGCAGCTCTAAAGGAGGCTTTGTGAATTGATCAGATGACCTAGTGGGAGCGGCAGAGCAATGGAGAGGACTTGTGGCAATGTTGGGCTGCTGGAGGGAAACTGGGGAGTGTGTTGGGGCAGGATTTGGCATCTGGAATGGCTGCAGTTTGGATCCAGAAGCTTATTGAAGAAAGGTCTGTTTGACCGATTGCTGAGAAGGGCAGTACCACTCAGAATGGGTGGGGGCGGGGGAGAAGTGTTAGGCAGTTAGGTCATGCTTTGGATCAGGGCCCTTATCATGGTGAGGGCTGCTCATAGTGAGTATATTTGTATACAGATTCTCTGTGCAGTTTTCTAAGGGTTAAGAGGCTGAATGACAACCTTAATTCTGAAAGTTCCCAGTGTAGTTGTGTTAAATCTGACCTTTAATTTAATTTTAACCCCATCAGCTTCCCTTGATATACCACTTCTGTACTCCTCAGACCTGCTATGAAGAAGGGGAATTTTTACAGGTCTGCCATTGACATCAACGTGGCATCTGCTGAGACACTGCAATGACTTTCTCTATACAACTGCATTTTCTGGGCTCCTTTCAGTAAGAATTCTTTAGCATGCTAATTGGGTCAAAAAGTGTAGCTAGTAATGTGCACTATTCTTACTATGGAATATCTTGGCTACTGAGTGAAATCATACCAGCTCCTGGGTGCCATCCCATTGCTAATCTTATATTGGGATTCAGCCCAGTTCGAGTATTTGAATTAGAGAAAAGAGGAAGGATGGTGGAATGGTTAGGGCAGTAGCTTAGGCTTTGGGAGACCTGGCTTCAAGTTATGCTCTGCCACACACCTCCTGTGTGACCTTGGGCAAGTCAGTTAGCCTCAGTTCCTCATCTGTCTACCAGGGTTAATAGCCCTGTTCTACCTCACAGGGGTGTTGTGAGGATAGACATTAAAGATTATTAATTGTGCAGAAACTATGATGATGAGGGCCAAAATAGAAGCAATACATTAACATGGAAGGTGGGCTCAAATCCTAGTTGGTGGGTGTCATTCTTGTTCCCATCACAGAAGCTGTTTGGTATTTGTTTCTGGAGCATTCACAATGTGTTAAGCATTGCCAGAAGAGACAGTCATGTCTTCTACTCAGAGGCGCTTACAATCTAAAATCAGACAAGAGACAAATAGAAATAGATGATCGGATGTGTTGTGACTGGGAGCCATTGGTCTAGCAGAGCTGTATAGCAAAGCTTGCAGGGTAGTTACCTGCACTGAGCCTGACTCCTCACAATGCCATTAGTCTCACATTTTAATAAGTATTAAGTTAAATCTGAATTTCTATTTAAAAAGAAACAATGGGATGTGTTGACACAGGTCTGCAACAATCCCTTCTTAAAAATAAGACAATGTTTACTAAACTGGAAAGATTATCTGACTTGCCCAAGATCATACAGGGAGTCTGTGGCAGAGACAGGAATTGAATCCCAATCTTCTGAGTGGCAGTACAATACCTTACCTACAAGATCATATTTCTTCTTGTTTTAGCCTTAGCCGAACCAGTTAGAGACAAGCTTGCCTCTGAGCTGTGAAGTGTTTGCACCCTTGCTTATTGAATGTGGATTTCCTTCTGATCCTTTTGTAGTAATGTGGAAGCACGAAGCATAAGGGTGAAGTTTCCTACTTAGATCTTCAGAAAATAGTTTTCCATTAACCATTACTTTGCATTTTCCCTTTCTTACCAAACAACTAAGTTTAAACAGTAAGCTCCTGCAGTGAAGGACACCTGTATTTGCTGGTCCCATTATGTGGCTATACTGAAAAAGCTTTACAGCTGTCTAAATTAGCATAATTAAATCCACATCTATTAAAAAACCTCAATCACCTCTTTCCCCTTCACATGCAGATAGTGGCATTTGTCTAAGGTGCTAAGTAACAAAGGAACTTTTTAACAGTTGAAGACCTGGCTGAAAGGAAGAGTAATAGGATTTGTATATTGTCCCATGGTTCACCTTAACACTAGTGGAAATGATTAGTGGTAGCTGTTCTGCCTTAAGAAGTATGGCTGCATTTTGCATTTCAATTATGCTAGTACACAGGGCCGTGCAATAGAGATGTGCATTTTACAACATGCCTCTGCTTCTATTGCTTCTTTAGCCCCCATTAATGGGGGCAAACAAAGCCTGGCATTCCGATTTGGTCTCTTCCCCACCCATTTCTTTTTGTTTTGTTTTATGCGGGGAAGCCCCAGTGACACCAGGATAGCAACAAGACTGCACTGTGTGGTGCTAGCAGAGAGAATTCCTCCAGATGAAAACTGACATGGGGTTCAGGGGTTAATTTCTGGAACAGGCGCATTTGCATACAAATGAAAAATGATGGAATTTCTGTTCTCCTAAATTTTCAATGTCATCAGCATCAAACAGCAGTCAGTGCTCCCTTGCTGTTTGAAGAATATTCATTACTTTAGAAGAAGGGGCACCTTGTTTGGTATTAATCTCCTCTGCAGGTCAATGGCTTAATTTGCTAAACTTCATCTGAAGTGCCATTCACTTCCTGAGTTCTCTGCTATTCTTTGTTATTTTTCAGAACATGTTCTTAATACATTTTTATGTGTAAAAGGATACACACATCTCCAGCAAAACAGAGAGAGGGAGAGAGAATGACTTTTTTTTTTAAGATTTGCTTTCATTGAATTCCTAAACCACTTGGCACCCTCCTGTGTCAGTTGTACCATATTTTGGTGTGTGTTTGTTTCACAATTCATAAACATTTTTCAACAAAATTGCTTACTTTAATGGGAAAACAAACATTTTTCTTTCAAAACTGATGGATAAAAGGATATCTGTTTTCTTGTGCAACAAGGTTACAGGGTGTCAGGCTTCTAACAAAAGGTAACAAGTGACAAAGTGATTAATCTCCTAAAGAAAACCATAATATTCTTTTAGTCCTTTCTTCTGGAAATTCTCATCTAAAAATGCAGTGACTGAGGATGTACTTAGGAAAATAAAGTGCCATCTCTTACTTCCCTATCGTCCTCTATGGCTGTCTGTAAGGGCCCTGAGAATCCCATTTCCCCATTTTTTTGCCCTTCATGGCTCTCTTCGTTCTGTCTGAATAGGATTATATGGGACTGTCTTCAGAGCTTGCTAGTGTTACTTCTTAATTGGCCTGGTATTCTTGGGCAGTGATTCTCAAACTGTGGTCTGTGGAACCCTGGTAGTCCATGGAGAACTCAGTGGTCACTTGGTGCTGGCTCTCCTTGTTTTCAGCTACTAAAATACATTAGAAGACACCTAAAATACATTAAATTCTTTCCTAGTATTATTTTCTCATGGAAGAAATTGCTGCTATAGCCATGGAGGTGACATGCGATTCCAAACAGAAGGGGAGATGGTTCATGAGATCATGAAAAAGTCTGAGAACCTCTGCTTTGGAACTCTTCTTCAAAATGTTGAGTATGTTGCCTCAGTAGCACCCCCGCCTTCTGCTGGTGTAATAGAAAAGGACCATGACTGGATCTCCGTTATTACCAAGAACACTAAAACAACAGCATCTCACCAGAGGAGCCCCAAAGGTGCTATTTGAAGTAAAAGACAGTTTTAAGACAGATTTGCTCCTGAATTCTTAAGGATACAACTTGCGGATTAATAGAATGCCATGAAGAAAAATGGTAGGGATTCCACCCTTCCCAATCCTGTCCTGGATCTTGAACATTCTATGCTCAGTGCATGTAGGGTGTGTCTTTGCACAGGGGCTCGGTGTTATTCAGTGCCATTCACTCCTCAGGATAGGAAGGAACTTTAAGGCTCTAGTACTCTGGCGTTCTACTCTAACTTTAGACTTTGCATATAATGTTTATAACAAAAGCTCTAGTTAAGGACTTTCATTATAACCCCTTACTTTCACATGCTCATAGCTAGCTGAAAATTTCTGGCTGGAATTTTTCATTTGTTCCCAGTCTCAACGTGAAAGTTTTTGGAAACTGTTTTTTCAGTTGTAGAAAGGTGAAAACACCCAACACTCTACCCGTTTCAAGTCAATATGTAATGCTTTTTTGCTCACACA
The DNA here is from genome assembly GCF_013100865.1 of Trachemys scripta elegans. NCBI lineage: Eukaryota > Metazoa > Chordata > Testudines > Emydidae > Trachemys > Trachemys scripta. The sequence continues at coordinate 21,478,054 of NC_048308.1, read as the reverse complement.
CAATCCACAAATAGCAAAATTCATAATTTCAGACATCGACATGGGAGGCAGGGTACTCTTGGTTTAGTCCCCCTGCCCCAATCATGCTTTCATTATTTATCCACAGTGGAAAAGCTTCAACAGATTGAGAGTAAGAGAGCCTACATCAGACTATCCAGTGCCCAGTGGTTAGAACACTCCCCTGAGAGGACAAGAACCAGGGCAGAGAGGGGGAAATAGAATGTGGGTTTCGCACATCCCAGGTGAGTGCTCTGACCACTGGGCTAAAAGTTATAAGGTGATCATTGGTCCCATCTCTTCTGGCCAGATTGTGAACGGAAACAGACGCATTAGGCATCCTCTAAGCCGGTGGTGGGCAACCTGCGGCCAGTCAGGGTAATCTGCTGGTGGGCCGCGAGACAGTTTGTTTACCTTGACCGTCAACACACACGGCCCCCCGCAGCTCCCAGTGGCCACGGTTCACCGTTCCCAGCCAATGGGAGCTACGGAAAGCGGCGGCTAGCACATCCCTATGGCTCGTGGCTTCCCGCAGCTCTCATTGACCGGGAATGGTGAACCGTGGCCACTGGGAGCTGCGGGTGGCCGTGCCTGCGGACAGTCAAGGTAAACAAACTGTCTCCCGGCCCGCCAGCAGATTACCCTGACTGGCCGCAAGTTGCCCACCACTGCTCTAAGCCCACACACTGGATTAGGCCCCATATGCAACATAGGTGGCCAAATGTCTGTCTTCTCCTGGTTTGGGGATCACTTTGGGGCTGAGGCAGGAGACAGGTGTCTGGACACCTTGAGAGAGGCAGCAGTGAGCATGCCCAACAGCACAAATGTAGGCTCTGAGGGAACTTTTATCCTGAATAACTTTGGCACTGAGTTTAAGCACCTACAGGGTTTGACGGGGATTTTGGGGATCACAGTAGAGCCAAAATGGGGACTTAAGTGCCTAAAAGAGGGACTTAGATACTTAAGTTCTCTCTTGGATCCCAGCCTGTCTTTATATGTATTTGTACAGTATCCTGCACAATGGGGTTCCAGTTCTGAGTGAGGTTTCTGGGTGCTACAGCAATAACAATTATAAATAATGTCTAGTGGCAACTTGTGCTAATGTTGGGGGCTACATTATTAACTGCAGCATTAGCTTAGCATTGTAGATAATGGGCTAGACCAGGGGTCACCAACCTTTCAGGAGTGGTGTGCCGAGTCTTCATTTATTCACTCTAATATAAGGTTTTGCATGCCGGTAATACATTTTAACATTTTTAGAAGGTCTCTTTCTATAAGTCTATAATATATAACGAAACTATTGTTGTATGTAAAGTAAATAAGGTTCATAAAATGTTTAAGGAGCTTCATTTAAAATTAAATTAAAACACAGAGCCCCCGGACCGGTGGCCAGGACCCGGGCAGCGTGAGTGCCACTGAAAATCAGCTCGTGTGCCGCCTTCAGCACACGTGCCACAGGTTACCTACCCCTGGGCTAGACCCTCAGGTCCAGCTAAGTGTCACTCAACACAGGACTTCAGGAGGGGCAAAAGTGACTTTGTGCCACCTTTATACCCCCTTATCCTGGAGTTGGCTGATGCAAGTTAGAGCCAGAGCACTCCGGCCGTCCCCTCGATACTGGTTGGGGTGGCATAAAGCTAGTTTTCCTGGTCCTGTGCCATTTGGGGATTTCCCTACCCCAGGGCAATTCTTGGATAGCTGGATAAGCCAGCTTTGCACAGCAGCTGCTTGGGGAGCCAGAATCTATCTCATTATGTACAGGGAATGTTTTTAGCATAAAAAACTTCCGCTGGAGACAGATTTGAATGCAGAAATATGTTCTGCTCTGAAATGTCTATGTGCCTGCAGAGCTGATAGGTTCCTCTCTGCTTAACTTTTCTCCTGTGGAGTTTACAGTGACTGCAAGAACAAATCATGGGGCTGACAGGTGAAGCTAAGACTGCTTGTAAAGTCTGCATTCTCATGAATTCCAGTTTAAAGAATTTGTAAGTTCCTCCAGCAAAGAATACATACCATATAAACTACCTGCACCTAAAAGCACCGGACTTTTCATGATTTCCCCCCTCTCCCTTTTTTTTGTGTGTGTGTGTATGAAAGCAAAACCAAGAAAAGTACTCTAAAAACTAACATGAATATAATGTTAAGGTTGCTAATTAAGGGCCAGATTCTGCCACTCATACTCCCATTGAATATACCTCATTTTATGAATATTGCTATTGACATCAATGAAGCTACTCACAGAATAAGGTACTACTCATCGTGAGTGTGGGCATCAGAATCTGGCACCAAATGCTCAAAAAATAGGGGTCAGTTTCTTTATTTACACCAGCTAACACTGAAATCAATGGAGCTATCCAGCTATCCTGATTTATGCCAGCTGAGAATCAGGTCAAGGATATGAAAAAGGTAAAATTTTAATAGTTCTACTAACTTATCCATAATACAAATGTGTTGCTTTAGAAAGATGTATATTAGCATGCTAATGTTATGTTGCTAAATATCTATACCATGAAACACACAAGATGTGCAATCTGGCCAAGTTAGCATAACTTTGAGAACCTTAACTTTAACATTGCCTGATTTCTGAGCTTTTAAATTTGTAAACCTAATGTTATACTGACATAAGTTTTTGTAATTTTATACATACTAGAGTTGATTTTTATCTTGGGTTTTACAGCACCTTAAGCAACAAGAGAAAAAGCGCTCATCTGTTTATCATAAACTTATCAGAAATACTGCAAAGTTTTCACCAACTAAGATATTTATACAGCTATGGTGGCATGCTACAGGGTAATTCTGAGACAACAAACAGAATATTTCAAAGCCCAGATGTCCTGTTTAGACAAGGGGTTTTATATTGATTGGAATCTGCTTTCACCTAACATCATGTAGTAAATATCACAAAGACATAATTAGAAAATTTGGTACAATATTTAGTCCTAGTCCCTGTGTGCCAGAATTGTTTGACTACTGAGAAACTGGAGCTTGTTTGCATCCCAGTGTGTTGTGAAATGCAAACTTCAAAGAAAATATTATATCTTCCAACTCCAGCTCGTGAGTGTCTTGGAAGTATAATACAGAAAGGCTTAACAATCCCTGCTGAGGAAAGGGCAATTTGACACTGAAACTACTGTTAAACCACCATTGAAACACTGGTAGGCAAAGAGTGCTTATTAGATAAATATAGCTAAAGTCTCTGAAGTCAGGGAGAGAAAATGCACCCAAGTCATTGGAAAAATCCCAAAGCTGGACAAATGTTTGTTTTGTATAGGATTTAAAAAAAAATACATGCATCTACATGTTTTCTTCATAGATGTTTCCATAGACTGGTCTCTCCCCTCACCATTTCAAAATAAAATGTTTAGATTAGAAAAACTTCTGGAAGCCAGAGTTTTGGACAGAAAGTATTTTTTCATCAAATTGTCAGTGTCTTAATTTCATCACAATCTGTTCAGCTGTTTAGGTTGCAGGCAGGCGTAAAATATAGTCGTGAGTGTGTGATTGTACTACTTATACATACTGAAAGGGCTCTTCTTAATCCTCTTGATGAGGACAACTCTTTAAATTATATGCATCTATAATCTCAGTAGCATCTAGGGGTGACCTAGAAGCAAACAGAGAGAAAATTCAGAAATTTGGGGGGCAAATAACACCTTCTCTCCTGTTAATGATCACAGAACTTTTAGCAGCCCATTCTCCCCATGATAACAGTTTTGGTTTTGGAATGATACAGTGTTTTGCCTTAATATCTTTGCCTGGTAGGCCATTAAACACATTTATGATTCCTGCAGGGGGGAAAAAGAAAAATATTTGCTGAAGACCGTTCTGAATATATTTTCTTTAATTGTCACTTATGCTTCTGTCCCATCTTATGCACTGGGTTAAAAATAGTACCTTGGATTGATAGTTTTAACACCATTTTATTTATATATATTATATTGCATATAAAAACCTGCATGAAAAGAATGTCAAGGACAAGACTTAAACCAGCTATAGAATTGGAACTCACAAATAAGACACATGACCCAAATACCTAGACCCACAAGGATGATTTAGGATAATACTAGATCTATATAGTACAGTATCTGGTTATTATTATGAAATAATAATGATATTTTGCACTTATACTTCTAATTTCTTTACTGTCATTAATTAGCCAATCATCCCAGAATGCTTGTGAGGTAGCTACAGAACATATTTTCATGTCCATTTTTGAAGATGAATAAATTTGCCCAATCTTGCATAGTAAATCATTGGCAGAGTTGGGAACAGACCTGAGGGATGAAATCCCACTGACTTCAATGTATCTCATCCTTGGGGTCAGGACTCAAAGTTCCCTACTCTAACTATTGTACCCTATGTATGTTGGGCATTTGTTGATAGTTGCTGATGCCAAGAATTAGATTAGAGGTGCTTTTCCAGTAGTACTAGAAATGCCTTTAAAAAGAGTTAAAAGGAACCTCAGCCGCAGATGTAGGTATGGTAGTGCTAATGTGACACAATAGTTATAATTTTGTCAGCATTTCCTTATAAACCTCTCTTTGCAGCAATTATATGACAGCCATATAAAAAAAATACTGTGAGCTGAAACTTGGCATACAGGGATCCAGGAGGGAAATTTTAGCTTTTGGAAATAATGGCTTCTGATTACCATGGACAGGCATGACATGATATGCAAATATATGCTCCATATTGCACTGGAAAAAGATAACATGTGTCACCACTATATCATGTGACAGAGGAACAGAGATATGTGGGAAGAGGGTCTCTCTGGCTTATGGAAATGAAGGAAAATACTTTATTATTTCTGGATACACCTTTCGAGTAATGCTACTAAACTTGTACTGAATTCTTCTTATTTACAAGGTATCCTATTGTGCTGGGGAAATTGTATGATGTTTTTTATCATTCCCCATGCAGATCAGATCCTTGGCTGGTGTAAATCAGTGTAGCTCCATTGAAGTCCAGTGGAGTTCTGCTGCTTTACATCAGCTGAGGATCTGGTCCTATATCATCTTTCCACAGAAGCTTTCAGCATTTTTTAACCATTTGGAGAGTGAATGAATGTTTGTTTTACTTTGAAAAGTCCATTTTGTCAGACCGATCAAATTCCAGTGACAGCATGGACATAAATATCTTACAATGTTTTCACCCAGGATATAGCTGGCTACTTTACAGTGATTTTTGAATGTGGAATGCTTTGTGCCATGCTCTTTTCTCTTGGGTGGCAGTATGACGAAGGTGCTGGTATTCAGGTATTTTGGTATCATTCCGATGTCTCGAGAGGCTATAGCACCTGCCTTACCGTTAACCTAATAGTGACTCTTCATTATTAAGCTGAGTCAATGGACACACCCAGTAATACTTTGTTACAGTCTCTAAATATTTCTCAGTGCATCGTCATTCATGAGTCATTTGAAAGCAGAGATGTTGGTTATTCTAAATGCTTCCCAATACTGTGTTCCAGAATATCTGATTTGGAACTTGAGTCTTTATTTCTGAATTCAACTTGGAAATGATTAAAATGCCATAGTAACTTTGGCTGTCTGTAATGTTACTAATAACTAAACTCTAAACGTAAAGCAGCTTTGCAAGAGTCCTGCAGTGTCGTGTTACAGTGAACGGACCCCATAATAAAGGTACAGTAAATTTGAAGCAACTTCATTTAATTGAACATACAGGTTAGGTACAGGAAGAAAAAAGAAAACTATTTGCTGCTTTTAGATGTGACATTTCTCTGGTGTACCAACAGAGAGAATTTTGCTTGCAGAATTCTGTGAGCAAAACACTTCTGAGAATGTATGTATACAATTGTTTAAAAAAAACCACAGGGTTACTGACACAGATGCCAATTTGGTAGGGCATATGGAACATTTACACTTGCCTTTTTCATTCTTTCTTGCTGCAGCTGGTACTGATTTAGTATGTGAAATTTTACTAGCAGGAGTGCTAATCAAGATGGAGATTCTGTGAAGATTTAGTCATTTATGTAGGGGAGAACTATGGATATCATTAAAAAGTAGGAGATCATCTATGGGAGGAACATTATCATTATCTACCTAATTTTTAAACGAAATAGAGAAAGAACGGTGCTGTAAGTATCACTTGAACAGCCGCAAAAGTACAAGTGTTTCCGTGTAATGTTCAAGCAGTCTTACAGTCACAGCATAAAGTGTTGGTGAGGGGAATTTTGAATCTACTGAGACTTTGGGAAGCTGAGGACAAGCCAATGGTTATTGTTCTACCATTTTTCATAGCCCAGATGACGAGCTTTTTAACATTGAGCGGGTGCGAGTTGAAATGGGATCAAACCAAAAACCTGGATCCAAATCCTAGGCCTGGATTTGAATCACAGTGGTCAGTTCAAACCTAACTATATCACATTTGGGAAAGCTCCAATCCCTATCCAGATTTTGAAGCCCAGCATTCATGAGTGTTCCAAACCAGGCTTTTCCTTAAATCCATTATGAAGCTAAGAAGTTCAGATCTTAGATATTGATTCAGGCCCATCTGTGAAAATGGGCCATGAAGATTATTTTCCATGAAGAAAGTACCAAATAGACATTAATTATCCAAAGAGGGGATTTAAAATTACGCACAGTGTAAAAAATCATGCTAGGGATTAGCTATCCTTTCCTGCCAAGATTATTTCACTGCAGATAGCAATAGAATCACTTCTGTATGTTAAATCTGTTGTACAGGTGGCTCAGTGGTATGAAAGACCTGAATAATAAAAACAAACATCTCTAGCCTAAGGTAAGTAACGGTATGGTAGAAGTGGGTGAGTTTCATCCCCTGTGGAAGGCTGCCAACTGCCCGAGCCTTCAGCGTCAAATTCAAGGAGAGGCATGATGGTGGCTTTGGAATAGGCTGTACCTCTTCCTTCCCCACCTAGGCAGAGCATTTATTGACTACAATGAGGACTTGGGAAAGGAGGAAGCTTAGTATGACATGCTGGGTGATAGATTGTGCTCTGAAAGGCTTGGGGACTTCTATCATGAGTAAATAGATAAAAACCTGCCTGGAACTATAGTGAAATTACTCTCAACTTCTCAGGCATCAAGCTTTATATCTAGGCCTTTATGCATCTCTGCAGGCTACTACACTTTGACAAAATAGCCACTGATTTCTGAGGCAAAGTATTGGAGAAAAAAATTTCAGTTATTTCAAGAGTGCAAGGAAAAAGCCATGCTGATTCTAGTTCCCAAGACTGTGCTGTCTACATCATGTTGAATAGAGAAATATTACTGCCTTCCCCAATTTTTTTTAGATAGATAGCTTTAAAAAAATAGTTATCTAATTAACAAATTGAGTTCTGAGATTATGCTGTACTTCTGAATGGGGATAGCTGATATTCAGAGACTGGTTTCAGAGGAGCAGCCGTGTTAGTCTGTATCCACAAAAAAAAAACACAGGAGTACTTGTGGCACCTTAGAGACTTTATTAAAGTCTTTATTCAGAGACTGGGCATTTGGATAATTTCCCATTAAATACTGACAGGTTTCTGTGCATAGCATTTCTGGATTTCAACTGGACATTAGCTTGGATTTTCAAAGGAACCCAAGTGAGTTAAGTGCCAAAACTCCCTTTGACTTTCAATGGGATTTGGGAATCTAACTCCCTTGGGGTCATTTGAGAATATCCACCTAGATCTTCACAGTGCTTAATTTGTAACAGAAGATGTGCTGGGGCTCAAACAATTAGGTACCGGGGCACAAGTAACTTTTTAACTTTCATAACTGACGTGGCAAGCCCAGAGGTGCCAGGGCTATGAACTGCCAAGCTTAGAGGTGCCAGAGCTCAGCAAGGCCTGCCACAAATTAAACACTAGAGCTTTCAGCAGCTATCAATAAAGGTTACCAGATTACCAACATTGTCCCAGTTTCACTTCTTGTTCTTATCATTAATAGAAAAACTAAAGACCAATTTCAGAGATAGCAAGAATCAAACCATTCACAAGTATTTTTAAAAGAGACATAATTTAGCTGTCTTGTAGGATGAATAGATGAATCAACCCTGCTTGTTCCAGGGACTCTAGGTATTTCAAACCTGACACCTAGAGTACTGAAACTATCTCCTCCAGAAGCCTCAAGCTTTTAAATACCCATATTTCAGTAGTGTAATTACAGCCCTGCTAACTACCACCAGTAGTTGCAGATAAGGGTAAAGGTTCTGATACTTGCTCATAACCAGGGAGGAAAAGTGTGAGATTTTTCTCAGCCTGCCAGAAAAGGGGAAAAAGAGCAGGGTATAACTGAGAAATCTAAATACCTTTTGTTGACTGGGACATTTATATCAGATGCTACCAGCAAAACACCAAAAAGAGGGGGAAGAACAACCCTCTATATTCACCCTAAACAATTCAGTAATGCTTAAACCTTAACCATTGTCAAGCAATGAAAATTTTCTCTAAACCTCCAGGTCTGGCATGGCAATTTTATTTAAGTATTACCAAAAATATTGTCAAGTTGCACCAGCTGCCACTCATGAGGCAAGGGTGGGTGCCTGCAGGATGTCACTGCTCAAATGCTATTTTAAAAGGAAATGCTTGCTGCATTGGGAAAGTACACAGAAACAAAGCGCTTGGGTAGCCAAGAGGCTGTGGTAAAGGAAAAGGAGAATCGATACCTTTTCTGAGGCCTGAACAAAACATCTGAATTCTCTCCCTTGAGGGTTCTCACCCTCCAAATGGTTTTTTTGTGCTCACAAATACAAAGGGGTTATGAAACATAAAGGAAAAGTCATCAAGTGGCTTGTCCATTTCACTGAATGAAATGGTGGCTGTGAAAAGCAAGTGTACAGCAAGTCACTATTCTGAACAGTTAACAGAATGAAAACATTAAAGAGCTCATCTGTGGACTGACATTGGCATTTAAAGGTTAGTTTTCAGCAAGTTCCCATGAAGTTCTTGGCAGCAGGTGACCTCAGTGACTGTGATCTTGTCTCTCACATAATTTTCATAAAAAGCTATACTGCACCTTTATGAAACTGTTTACAGAAGAGCGAGGCGTGATCACAACTACGCTGAGGGGTGTCATACTCACTTCACCGCAGACATGTGGACCAGTGGTTAAATATTCGATTACATGTCAGTCACAGCACATTAGGCAATCTTCCAGTCTGCCGGCTTTGCCTTGCCCAACTCCAAACCAAGTATCATCAGGAAACAAGTAGCACTCTGAATTAAAGGGTCTGAAAAAAGATTATACTGCAGTCAATCTGGAATGGGAGTTTTAGTTCCAATATAAAATATCCCTTATTTTCTGACCAGTGAGTCTGTTTCTCTACTTCCTTGTACCAGGTGTAGTTATTTACACCTGTGAAAGTGAGTGCAAAGTGAGTATGGAACAGTAGGATTCTCATCTGGTAGAGTTTTGCACTCACTTTGTACAAGTGTAAATAACTGCCCAAAGCGCAAAACTATGGAGACTCAGGCCGCTTCTGTCCAGCAGTGTTGCCAAACATGTTCTGTGTTTTCCAGTATAGTGGGTATAAAACTGTGTAACCATGCCTGAACACAGTCTGGCCTGTCTGGCTTATGAATGACTTACTGAAAATATGTTAGGAGTGGAATGTAAAATCTGTGGACCTGTTGCCCATTTTGTCTAGGCCAGAAAAATTCTGTATCAACTCCAAGAAGAAAACTACTTTCCAAAACACCAGCTCATGCAGAAAGTTCCAACTCAATTGGAACTCCACATAATTTGTGCTGGAATGGCTTCTAGACTAACAAAAAGTCATTCATGTGCATGTTGGGAGGCATGAGACTGGAATAGTAGAGGGTATGCCCACTGCCCTCCACTGGAATCTTAGTGTCAGTTTACTTAAACATCCTTCACCTATTTTAAACAGTTACTTGAGAAGTGGTGATATTGCCATTGTGAGTCTTGTGCTGCCTGTGCTTAACTGGCGCTTCCTGCTGGAAAAAATTCAAAGTGAATTTGAAATGAAAGGAGACAATGCTGAAGTCTCTGCAACATTCAGTAGCAGGAACGTCAGCACTGTGTGGTTTCATATTCACCCTGTTTTCCAACAAGAAGTGCAGGAGCTCCAAGACTCATAAGGCAGTATCACGACTAACTTCTCAGGTGACCATGTCAAATAGATGGAGGATGTTTAGCTATACAAACAGTAAGATTCCATTGGGTGCCAATAACCTCTACCCTTCCATATTATGTTTCCCAACTTGGATGTGTGCAGCTTCAAATCTGTCCTCAGGCTCCAATATCAGAGGAATAATTGGAAGGGGGAAAATATTTGACAGTGCAGAATAACTAATGACACAATAAAAGCCACAATGTACTATCAGCAAAACCGGGAGTAGATTCCTGCCCTTTTAAATGCATTTGTGCATATGGCTAGGGTTGAGCATATGGTGCTCAGATACTGTACCATGGTGATGAGCGGTATGAGAACCTAAATTAGTAGGACCGAGTAGGTAAGAACACTCAGGCAGAAGCAGTCTGTCTCATTATTTACAAAAGAATACGTACACAATGTAGGATTTGAAGGGTACTCCTCAGGTAGAATGCAGGGGGGATCAATTGTGGCTAGCACCCTCTTGTTCTCTCCCTAAATCCCCCACCAGTGACTGCATTTGCAGAGGGCATCGTCGGTGCTGATGGCAGTGTTGTTACAGACAGAAGGACCCTGCTTAATGCAGCCTGTGATGTGCCTTACTTTTTTAAAAAAAGATAAATCTTGACAGCTTGCCAAATACCACATCTGCCTCTCTTTGCACCTCAGAGGGTGAAGCCGAACAGCAAGGTGGTGAAGATGAGTAAACCTATCAATTAACAGTGTGGGGACTACTCTCTCTTTTTCTGTCAAACAACTGTAGGTGATTGCCTCCCCTGCCCTTAAAAGAAGTCTCACTGCCTGTTGGCTAGCTGGCAAATGCAATCTGCAACACCTGTGTGACAGATAGGCACAGCTGTAAGCATGCTGCTGTTGATCCATCTGTAGAAGGCACCACATGCCAGTGTTTATCTTAGAATCTTAGGAGGAGGGGCTGGGGGAAAGCATGTACTACACAGTTAAGGTTTCTTTTTTCCCCACCGTTCATCTCTTATTTCCCCTCTCCTGTTGGTGTTTCCCCCTCCTTCTTCTTATGGCTGTGTTAGTGAATACTAATGAGACAGTACAACCCAAGACGCTCATTGATTGAGTGAATAAATTCTTTGGGTACTGAACACCTGTGACCTGACTAACAAGGCAAGTTGAAGCTGGCTTACCTGATTACAGCTAAGTATTTTGGTTTGCACCTCTGGGTTTCCATCTCTAATTGCTGGTAATGATAACACTTGAATCATAATTTGATGGTCTGTAGGTTTCTCAGCTGTTTCTTCCCATGCAAAATAGATAATGGAATATTTTGCCCATGACACTGAGTCTATATTTTGTATGCGATACATCAGCATTGTGTAAATTTTATGAACAACTTCTATTATCTTTGAAGCCACAGAAACAACAAACAGTTATAATTATGGTCTGAAGATGCTGTAGTGTTTCAAATATGCCTACAGTAGTGGTATTACAATGAAAATGTTCTGTTTGCCTGCAGCTTTCACTGTGCTCAATGACATCACAATTATGCTGTATTTGAGCTGAAACTTCTGTCCTTAAACAGAAACAGCTTGTCTGAAACCTTTTAGGTTTTCCTTCTAATTTCTTTTGATTCTTCCTTGAGTTAAAACAGTCAAAATGGTGAATACAGTAGGATAGTGCATTTTTACAGGCTTTGTATCTGGGCTTGCTAACAGTAAGTTATAGGTACTTTATGTGGTTGCATTTGGGAAATGAATGCATGTTATTTAAAACCTCTTTATGTGCATCTGCTACTTGTCAACTTGTGATCTTCTGATCCTTGAATATTTGGCAACCCTGTGATTTGTGATAATGGAATTACAAAAAAAAAGTGATCAACAAAGGCAGCACATTGTAAATGTGCAAAGCAAAACTTAAGATGTTTGAAGAAAAATGAGCTTTAGAAAGGAGGTAATGGTATTGAAGAAATATTTGAACAGTGCAAGTCTTTGGAAGCAACCACATATCTTTAAATATGCAGTCAAATGTAAACATACCTGAGCCAGATCCTCAGATGCTGTGAATTACTGTAGCTCCATTGACATCAATGAAGCTATGCGGATTTATATCCACTAAGGATCTGTCCCACGTACAAAAAAATCATTTTCTTTACCTCTCTGTTTTAAAGTGAGTTTAGTATTTTCTAACACTTGTTCATAAATGTCAAACTAGGATCAGTTCTAGTCCCCAGGGGATATTTGTTCAAATAGCACAAAATCGCTGCAGTCTAGATCCTCAAAAATCAATGGGAGTTAGGCACCTAAAACCTTTGCAGACCTGATAATCTGCTCCAGAGAGATCCCCTGCTAGAATAGCTGGGTGGCTGTGCAGGTGAGAATAGGTCTGAGTGGTGTCGAAGTAACCAATGAAAACAATAGTGATGGTATAATGATTGAATACTGGAGCACAGGGCAGTACAGTAAGAAATCAGTGGAGTGAGTAAACAGCTGAATGCCATGTAATAATCATTGTGATTTTGCAGCGGTTTGTCTTTAACACAACGGAGAGACGTGGTCTGCTGATTAAAGCACAAATGTGAAAGTTAGGTGTTATGAGTTTTAATGCTGGCACTGCCCCAGACTTACTGCATGACCTTGGTAAAGCCACTTAACCTTTCTGTGTCTTGATGTTTCCATCTGTAAAAGGGGGATAATAAAGAATTGATGCAAGTTTTAATTCATGAAGGTTTGTAAGGTGCTTTGAAATCCTCTAATGGGAAAACTGTCTTGAGAAGAGCAAATTACTGGGACCGGATCCTCCGCTGGTGTAAATCAGCATCATACACTGAAATCAATGGATTTACCCTGGCTGGAGCAAATCAGATTTATGATTTAAAGATCTGCCCTTTTATATTTACGGGGAGCTAGGAAATTGCCACCTCACTTTCAGGAAAGATTCTTCCTGGGAGCACATTAATACTAGTAGAGGACCCCAAGTTTATGCTGTATGTCCCCAGTTATGAGGAATTTTAAAGGTAAACTTCAATACAATGTCAAAATATCTGAAAGATTGCCTAGAACTGCTAGCTCTTGTGTGGGAAAAAGTGGAAAGCAAGTTAGAAGTCTTGTGTTACCTTTGATTTTGCTGGCAAGGACAGAGTTAAATTGGTGTAACCCTCACTGTGGAGGCTGTTCTAGTGAGATAAAAGTGGGAACATCTGTACAGCTTCTGTTGGTAAATTTACAGAACTGATATAGTAAAATTAGTGCAAAAATTGCACTAGACTTTAGCATGTTAAAATGAATGGACCCTCTTCTTAAGGCTTCTCCATATACAAATTGGAGCCAATTAAACTAAACCAGTATAGTTAAATTGTGGAATCCCCTGTGCAACTCCTTGTGTTATATTATATTGTTATATTATACACATTAAAGGGGCAAGGTCAACCAATAATATCCAAGTTTAAATTAGAGTCCACACACAAAATTGCACTGATTTGTACTAAACTGATTTAAGAACACACCTATAGTTAAATCCAGAAACCTTTGTGCATAGACATGCCTTAGCTTCCAAACTCTCTACTGTCATATTACACGATAGACTGAGGTGCTGATTATGCCACAGATAATGTGGCTGTTAATGATCAAGTTAATGTTAAAAGCCATTACTGTGCATTGACATAATTCTTGGAACATTATGCCGGAGAAGTGCACCTTTTGTGAAGCAACAAAATGACAAAATTGAAATGTTAAAAGTTGAGTGTCTGAATTGAGCGCCTGTGAAATCATTTAGACAAGATCATTGTTGTTGCCATTGTAAAAGAGCTAGAGAGTGACAGAATGAGAGAGAGCGAGAACAACACCACACACTGGAGTCTGTTTCCTGGAGGAAGATGTAAGGTAAACAGGATTCCTACTTGGCTATTCCCTCTCTCCAACCTGGAGGGTCTTCGCCTAACAACAGAGCACCCTCCTCTGGCAGCTTGCCAAAGATGAAAGCCTGCATGGAGCTGTCTGGAGCCTGGAAACTTTTAACAAGGCAGGGCAAGGACTCACTGCAGTATATCTCTATATGTTGCTCTAATACAGGGGCAACAAACTTTGCCTAACTAAAGGCCACTTGCCCGAAACTCTAGGCAGACGCACTTACCTTACATAAAACAAGTAAAGGGGTGGCCATCAGAGACTACAGACCCAGTGGGCAATGCTCCAGTTTGGTCTGAGCAGCTAAGATTGCATGCTGAGAACTGTGGTGTTCACAAGCTGCCCTTTATATTAAAGTTGAGGGGAGCCATAGGTCACATTATAAAACTCCATGAGCCACATGCTACACATGGGCCTCACTTTGCCCATCCTTGCTTTAATAAAACAAAAAAGAACACAGAGATGCAGTAATGGCTTAGCCAACAGACAGACTGTTAAACGCCTGCAGTGGAGGGACACTTTACGGAGCAATATACTATACAACAAGCTTGTGTTAAAACATTGACCCACAACATTTGGTCCATAAAATAGTTACATTCACAGAGACTCCTGGCAGTGATAGTTTTAATGCAGGATCTGTGTCATGGTGTAAAATAAACAACTTCTGACAATACAGTAAATAGACAAAAGCAACAGCAGAAATCTTTCCTAATAAAACAATGAGCATACGAACAACTACTATTAAATAATGTTAATGTTGTTAAACCAAAAAAGCATAATGACACAGTTTTAATGTAGAAAAATAACGTAAGTCCTTTGACATGTCAGTTCAACTGGGCACCTATCAAGTTCTTGTGCTGGTGCCCATTCATGGAAAAATATTGAAGGACATATATTGCATGATGTTTCTACTGTGCAGTTGCATTCAGACATGGGTTTGTGCTTTGCCAAAACTTTAATATTATTGTAATGGAGCTTTTGTTTGTGAATTTTCACATGCCTTTAAAAAAATTGTGCAGCACAGAAATATTGTTGTAGAGTCATTACATTTCCCACAGTGTTATAAGATCAGATCCATTTTCTGCCAATGAGTTTGGCTGTGTTAGCAGCAACAAGATCCAATATAATTAGTGATAAGCAAACTCAGTCTGTAATATTCACTCCATCGCAAACCATTTATTTTTGTTTTCAGGTCTGGAGAAGTTAATACAAGGTCATTGCGCCCACTTTCATTTTCCCTCTCCTGAACTCACAACACTTCTTCCCTCCAACCCTTCAATAGATTTTGAAGACTTCACCACTCTTCCTCTTTGCAACCCTCTAAATGTCCTGCAAATTTCTCTGATAGGACTCTAATTCTCTCCTTATAACTCTCCAGTAAGCACTGGCACCTTCCCCCCACCCCCCAAGATCATTCAGTGTGTTCCCTGCCTCCTGTAACCCTCCAACTCAGAATATCCTGCTCTGGGTTCACTAGTCCCACATGCTATGGGATCTGAATTTGCAGTCTGAGCACATAACTAAAAAGTCCATGAAATTGGAATTCAGTACGGCCAGGGTCAATGTGTAGATTCCTAGTAATGCTAGGTCCTGTGTGATATCTACAATGGTAGGATGGGAGTTTCTAGGTTAGGAACCTATTTGTAGGTCATAAATTGGGAGAAAGATAGGACCTATACATCTGTCTTATCTATTCTTTTCTAATATAACCACTAGTATAGTATCAAATTACCATCTAGATAATTAAGCGAAACATGAGTTCATGCAGAGTGGACCATACTCGCTTCCACTTTCTTATGTTATGCAGTTTTCTGATGTTTGATTTTTGATATCTTCCAGGAGAAGCATTGTTGGTCCATCCTGCTATCTTAAGTGTGGAGGGAAGTCCTGAGCAGGGTG
>NC_048308.1:21419709-21457209 GCF_013100865.1 Trachemys scripta elegans | reverse complement strand
CGGAGCGGCAAACTGCGGCCGGTGGGACCCCCGATTGGCCGAACCTGTGGACACAACAGGTAAACAAACCGGCCCGGCCCGCCAGGGTGCTTACCTTGGCGAGCTGCGTGCCAAAGGTTGTCGACCCTGCACTAATCAAATGTAATCATCACGGCATATGTTATTGATTTTGTAATTGCTTCTTGAATGGTTTGGGCCCCAAGACTGTTGCACTGTGTGAGGATGTCATTTGCGTCATATGTAGGCTAATGGATGACTTATTTTATTAGGAAAACCCTCCAACATACTGTATGTTTTGGATAGTTAAATACCAAAGACCTTCTATTAGAAGGCCCAGTTTCTTGTCTCATACCCTTTGATGTGACCAGACAGCACACTTTCATTTGAAAAGCCTACCCTCTATTGGTAGACAAATTAGACAAATTAGAGGATTGGGCAGAAAAAAACCTGATGAGGTTCAACAAGGACAAGTGCAGAGTCCTGCACTTAGGACGGAAGAATCCCATGCACTGCTACAGACTAGGGACCGAATGGCTAGGTAGCAGTTCTGCTGAAAAGGACCTAGGGGTCACAGTGGACGAGAAGCTGGATATGAGTCAACAGTGTGCTCTTGTTGCCAAGAAGGCTAACGGCATTTTGGGCTGTATAAGTAGGGGCATTGCCAGCAGATCGAGGAACGTGATCGTTCCCCTTTATTCGACATTGGTGAGGCCTCATCTGGAATACTGTGTCCAGTTTTGGGCCCCACACTACAAGAAGGATGTGGAAAAATTGGAAAGAGTCCAGCGGAGGGCAACAAAAATGATTAGGGGTCTGGAGCACATGACTTATGAGGAGAGGCTGAGAGAACTGGGATTGTTTAGTCTCCAGAAGAGAAGAATGAGGGGGGATTTGATAGCAGCCTTCAACTACCTGAAGGGGGGTTCCAAAGAGGATGGAGCTCGGCTGTTCTCAGTGGTGGCAGATGACAGAACAAGGAGCAATGGTCTCAAGTTGCAGTGGGGGAGGTCCAGGTTGGATATCAGGAAAAACTATTTCACTAGGAGGGTGGTGAAACACTGGAATGCGTTACCTAGGGAGGTGGTGGAGTCTCCTTCCTTGGAGGTTTTTAAGGCCCGGCTTGACAAAGCCCTGGCTGGGATGATTTAGCTGGGAATTGGTCCTGCTTTGAGCAGGGGGTTGGACTAGATGACCTCTTGAGGTCCCTTCCAACTCTGATATTCTATGATTCTATGATTCTATTGTACTGTGTTTTAACAATACTGTAAAATAATGTTGTAAAGGCTGTGGTTCTTCTCATACTGTAGTTCTAAAGTCCTACACATATAATTCATGGTTTTTTGTCTAGATCCTGCAGTCACGGATGCCCTACAAATTCTTAAAATAGACATAGGGTATGTCTATGCTGCAATGTAAGCGCAGGCCCAAGCCTAACTCCCCTTCTGTCTACACATAAATTACGGCAACCCAGGGGTTGGACCCAGGGTCCCAGGACCCCATGGATGTGGAGAGTCTGAGCCTGGGTCAAGCCAGGACCCAGGGTTCAAGCCGTATTGCTTTGCAGTGTAAACATTGCCCCACTGGACTCAGCCTTTGAGTCTACACTTCGATAAAACACCTGTAACTGACCCATGTCAGCTGACTTGGACTTGCGAGGTTCAGGCTGTGGGGCTATAAAATTGCAAAGTAGACATTGGGATTGTGGCTGGAGGGACCAGCCCCTCTCATGGGGTCTCCAGAGCCTGGGCTCTAGCCCAAACCTGAACATCTAAACTGTAATTTTATAGCCTCACAGCCCGAGCCCCAGGAGCCTGAGTCAGCTGACATGGGCCAGCCATGAGTGTTTTCTTGCAGTGTAGACATACAATTGGAGTCCACCAATCCCCCAGCCTACTTTCTTTGTCCTCTAGACAGTGAAGTTTGATGGACAGTCAATTTTTTCCACACTACGTCACAAACAAAGGACTAGTGTGGCCATGTTTTGGGAGGGTTCTGGGAAGTCTGGGATATGGGTAGTTGGACTTGGGCCTGCATAATCCAGTGTAAATACTGAAGCCCCATGTTGTGACCCAGAGTTCAACAATTCCTAATCTGGAGTTGTAAATGAGAGTAGACACTCAATCCTTAGGTTAACAAGTGCAGGGTCTGCTAACTTGAGTTCTAGTAACCTGGGCTTACATTGCAGTGTAGACATACTCCCAGAGCCTTAGCTTCTATGGACTGGCCAAGCAGCACTTTGTGCATATCTGGAGATAAGGCAAAAGTTCCCCTGGTCCCGCTTAGATCAGCCTGGTGGCTAATCTATTTATACCAGTTACCAACAGTCCAATGTTGGGATCGGGAACAGAGAGGAGGAAAGGGGAAGGAGCTACAAAAAATAGTCCTACACCACTGAGAATTGCCTTATGCAGAGGGAATCCTCTGGTTAGCTAAGATGGAATTTAGACTGCTTTGCATCACCTGCCTGGAAAAAAGCAGCCTTGCTACCCTGGAAAATCCAGCCCACGATTTGAGATATAGCTCAAAATACTTTAACACGAGGGATTCACCTCTTGAACACACAGGCCACATTCTCCAAAGGTATAAATTAGCAGCATTCTTTTACTTTCCATAGAACTATGCTTATTTATACCTGCTGGGTATCTGTCTCATTCTGTTTTCCTTTCTTTAAGAGCTGTTTCAAAAATGCAATCAGTTGGAGTCTCTTCATAGATCGCAGTTGCTTTTAGATCAGGCCCTGAGGATCCCTCTTATTGGATTCAATGAACAGAGTAAATTCTCAAATATTTCTAGAAATTATGTTGGCATAGCTCTATGGATTAAGAAGCTATGTTGATTTACACCAGCTGAACATTTGGCCTGTGTATGTGTGTGTGATTTGTACTAGTGTAAATCCAGAGTAACACTTGGAATTACTAGACTTCCTTTTGGTTTACACTGAGGTAACTGGAAACAGAATTTGACTTTCACACTTTTCTACTTTTCAATGATCAGTTATATGTTTTATTCTTTCAATCACAGTTAGAGGGGAAATATCCTTATTAGAAGAGATCACTTTTAAAAAGCAGAAAAGGCATCTGCTTTCTAGAGCTATTTGCACCCCCAAAACTTGTTCTTTATTCATATCTCTCATTTAGCTGAAGCTGAAACAAACAAATGAAATTATTTACTCTTGAAGTTGGATATCACCTTTTTGAGCCTACTCTTCTGAAATTAGAAATTGCTTGTGTGGAATGTTTCTAGCTAAACTGCTTCCTACACTCACAATTTTTAGTCAGATAGGGGCTTTTTAAGCATAATTTGTGTAAGCAGCAGTGATATCCAGTGGCTGGTAGACTGATCCCAAGCGGCTCTTGCCCTATTATGGAATCATTCTGTCCAGATCTTCTTTTACTTAATTATGATTGTCTGAACCATTGAGTTAGCTAAATATAAATAAATGTGTTGAACTGCACTTTTCCTCAGACTGTGTACCAGCTCAGAATGCTCTCAGTTTAAGTTCCAAAAGAAGTTGTGAACACCTGAAAATATTAAAGATCAGATTTTAGGTTAATGTCTGGTCACCCTACTTTAATGAAAAAAATCTATGTTCAAAATTTCTAATTTGGGATGCTAAAGATAGGCCCCTAAATAACTTCAGTGGGAGAAAAACAGATTATGATGCCAAAGTATGGATTTAGGGGCCTAACTTTAGATATCTGTTTGGAAATTTTGGCCTAATTCTACAGGGTCCACAGAGCAGAAAAACTTTAAGTGAAGCTTTGGAACACTGACATTGCATGTAGTTTTTTAACCTTAGCTTCAAACTTTGCAGGCTATGGTCCTGATCCTGAGTGAATCAATGGGACTACGCATGTGAATAAGGACTCCTCATGTGAGTAAATGTTTGCTGGTGAAGGCCCTAAGCACAGCTCTAATCGCGTGGAAGACTATTTAACTTGTAAAACCTATCAAGATTAGTTTGTACCAAATGTGTGCTTATGTCACACATACACCTTTTAAACAAAGGATGGAATGGTCCACCTTAATTTTAGATAGGTAGTAGTTGCAATTATGTCAGCTACTTAAATTTATTTGCAGGCAGTCAATTCATATTGATCATAACTCGACCTTACAATGACCTTGAGCAAAGGTACTCCGCGACTGTTATAAATATTGTGATCAATACTGAAGTGCAACTGACTACAACTAGTTACTGATAAATGAAGTAAAAAAGTACACTATTTTCAGAAACAAAGATAATAACTGCTCATTTAATCAACTGTTTGCAAAGATTTAATATTGATACATGAAGCTATAATGACATTCTTGGGCACTTTTAAATTGTGGAAAACAATAGGGAGCGGAGCCAGTGTAGCATATTAAGGCAAAAGAATCATTACTTCCCAACTTCAAATAAGAAATGTCATGATATTTATGACAACAATGCAGATAACAAATACAGTCGCTTAGCAGTGCTTGTTGGAGATGGCTTGTATCAAACTACTTCTTTTCTTTATGCGTGAGCCTGGTCTAGTGAAATAAAACACCATATTACTGTACATGGAACAAAGACTTTAGTACCACTTATTTTACTCTAGTGCCACTCTCTTTTGCACATTTGTGCCTGAATTAAATTGCACATCCCCAGGTATAACTAACTGTAATCATGAGGAAGAGATCATTTTGGTCTCAGCACATCTGCTACATGTTGATACATTTCCCTACACTGACTAAAGTTAAAAGGAAGGATGTTAGAGAAGTTTTCCCCAGTTGTTCCTTTCACTTTGTTCAGAATTCCACTGAGCAATGCACTGGCAACTTAAAGGGAGACAAAATAGAAGTCCATAGGCAAAACGGCAACAGATTCTGTTGCTAACTGAGAGACCTGAGCATAGGAGCTGACCTTCTAGACACTGCATCCAACTGTCAAATTCTGTCTGAGGAGACATTTATTTTGAACAAGGTAGACCTGCTTCTCCCCCAAATCCACTGGTATCTTTCTCAGACAGGCTGCTGTCACTACGACTGATGCCTGGCTCTGAGATGCTAAGTGCACTGGATACTCTGGGGCATCTCAGCTGTAGGATGAAGTGAGAGAACTGTAGCACTTACAGCAGCAGGATTGCAGGAGCATTTCTTTGTCCCCATCAAATACCCTGATAAGCCACAGAAGTTCTCTTTTCCTTCTGTGCTTTTTGCAGTTCAACTTGTATGGAAACCCATTTTATAGTTACACCACAGGGTTTTTGGAAATAGATTTTTACATCTGTGACATACTTCACTAAAGACATTAATTAAATGGTGAGAGATGGTTAATGCTCCTGAAATCAGAAACAGGAGGCAAAACATTCTCCAAATCCAGACCTCCCATCGACCTCTCCACTGCTTGGATGTTTTCCCCACACATTTACTTTTCTCTCTTGATCCTTGGAGTTAATCTGATCCTATTTCCTACGCCCCATACACTAGACTTTTTTGCACGCTTCCGTTTTTCTTTTTTCTTACAGTCATGTCCTTCTCCCACCTCCCTTTAGATCTTACACTCCAGTGAAGCTATTTATTAATAAACCTGTGTTTTCAGAACAGCAGTACATCAATAAATGACCGAGTGGTTCAGTTAGTCAGCATTCTGGGAAATCCTTTGCTGTATTGAAGAGCTGTAAATCTCCATTATTGCTTCCCATAGCACAAATAAAGAACACCCTCTTACCTTCATGACATCCTTTTTGTTAATTTTTTAAGGGTGAATGTGTATGTTCATCATAGCTAAGAGGCTGACATGCTTAGTGTTTGGACAGGACGGATACCAGTTTCTGATCTGCAACTGAAGATATTGTATTTTTTCCAGGTAACTATTCAATGTAAGTCAAACACACATTGAATTAAGGTATGGATGGGTGTAGTAGGGTTGCGCCGGGGCTCTACCCTCCGAGACGGAGGGGTGCCACCCCGGCTCACTAAAGTGCAGGCAGTCCAAGCTCAGGTCCCTTTACGCAGGGGCTGAGTGGCCCACAGTTCAGGAGCTCAGGCCCTTAGGCAGGGGCTGAGCGCTAATTAACAGTTTAAGCAGGCCCAGGCCCTGGATCAGGGCGGGAACACATGGTCCCAGCTCAAGCCCTTTGGGGCAGGGTTTGAGCAAACAAGCAGTTGAGGAGCTCAGGCCCTCTGGTGCAGGGGCTGAGCGGACAAGCAGTTAAGGAGCCCAGGCCCTGGGTCAGGGCGGGGCACAAACAGTCACAGCTCCGGCCCTTGGATGCAGGGGCAGAGCAGGCAAGCAGTTAAGGAGCTCAGGCCCTCTGGTGCTGGGGCTGAGCAAACAAGCAGTTAGGGAGCTCAGGCTCCTACCTGAGCGTTGGGTGAGGGGGAAGCCTGCCACCCGTGCGGGGTGGCAGGGGGGAACACAGGCCCACCCACTCCACTGCGTTCCAGCCCGGGGCCCTAGCAGTGGTTACTGCCACTGCCGGTCAGTGGGGTATCCTGACTGAAACACACTGACATCGGCTCACAGGCCTCTGCAGCCTGACCGGGGTTGGCTACCCCCGGGCTACTTCCATGTTCCCCCTCGGGGCCTACCTCATTGGTGATGCCGGGTTCGGGCCAGTCCAGGAGCATCGGTTCCTCGGGTGTGGGGCTTGGGGCCTGGTCCGGCAGCTCTCCCCCAGGGTAACTGGCACGGGGCAGGCTTGACTCCTCCTCGGGGCAGCTGGTCCGGGGCAGGCTTGGCCAGTTCTCCTCAGGGTAGCTGGCACGGGTCAGGCTGGGCCAGTCCTCCTCGGGGTAACGGGTCCGGGGCAGGCTGGGCCAGTCCTCCTCGGGGTAACGGGTCCGGGGCAGGCTGGGCCAGTCCTCCGCGGGGTAACGGGTCCGGGGCAGGCTGGGCCAGTCCTCCGCGGGATACCTGGCGAGAGGTAGGCTTGATCGGCGCAGGGGGTTAGCAGGCGGCTCGCGTCCGTCTCCCCAGCAGGAGCTCGGCCCGAGACGTCTGCTTTCTCTGGCGGTCTGGCTCTCACTGAGCTCTGCTGGCGGGCTTTTATACTTCCGGGTTGGGGCCATGACCTCGGAGGGGCGGGCCGCGGACCCGGTGGCTCCGCCCACGCTGGGGTTGGAGGGAGCTCGGCCCTGTCAGAGGTGGAGGGGTGCCACACCGGCTCACTACAATGGGTAAATGGATTTGATTAAAATATAAGCAACTCCCTCTTTTGCCCCCCCCCCCCACACACTTGGATTTTGTTCATTCCAGGAGGGAGGGATTTTGTGCACCAAGATTTTACAATTCTTGGTGAGACCCCTCCTTTTATATTTCAGAATGGTAATGTTGTGAGACATCTCCCCATAGTACAGGCATTATAGAATCCTGTTACAGAAGACCAAAGAGTTCATTTGCATGAAAAAAAGACTTACACAGAGGAGGGAAGTGGGGTCACTTGGACCATTTGTCCTATCTCTGTAGAGTAGGTTAGAGAAGATCTGGTGTATGCTGGGGAGATGGCTTTGTTTGGGAACGGAGAGATTGTGGGATGGTGGAAATTCAAAAATATTCAGATGAGATGAATATCAAGACTTTGGGTTCTTATCCAAAGTGAACCCAAACTTGGAAGCTTTTGAGGTTAGCCCAATCACTAATGTAGGAGGTATATGATCTGTTACTTTGTGAAAGCACATTCTATCCACATTGTAATTGCCTTACTGGAGTCATTATGGTATATTGCACTCATTTTACTATCAAACTGAGTTGTATTTCATCACGTTCAGAACTGGCAGGATGGAGACATGGCTGACGAGCTGCCTGTAACTAATGCAATGAGACACATTATCCAAAACAAATACCTGCTTTTGCTAAGTCTCAATTAGCTAGAAGCAGGGCCGGCTCCAGCATTTCTGCCGCCCCAAGCAAAAAACAACAACACACAAAAAAGCCGCGATCGGTGGCGGCAGTTCAGCGGCAGATCCTTCGCTCCTAGAGGGAGCGAGGGACCTGCCGCCCCCGAATTGCTGCAGGTGCCGCCCCTCTCCCTTGGCCACCCCAAGCACCTGCTTGTTAAGCTGGTGCCTGGAGCTGGCCCTGGCTAGAAGTGTATTTTGACATTTTTATGGAGACTTTGAACCCTCAGGTAATTGTCCAATTGTACTTGTCCAATCTTCTGCCAGCAGGCTCTGTCTTGATAAGGACAGACCCCTTTCTGTTTAACTGAGAGGACATTCAAGCTGAGTGAGCTTTAAATGACCTTTGCTCACTTCAGGCTTTATAAACAGGTGGGAAAACCTACTCAGTCCAGTTGTTTCACCAAATCTATGAGATTTCTGGTCCTTAGATGCCACTGAAATAAATAAAAAAAAATCTAATACCAAAGGCATATAGAAACCCAAAAGTAAAATACAGCATATTTTTAGTTACTCTTTGAAAATTTGCATAAGAATGAAGTTATTCTTCAGATATTGCAAGAGTGGGCTTTCCCACCTACTAACGAGATGTATTAGAGATGGTGAAATTACAAAAGCAATAACTTTGCCATATTAATTAATCCTGAATTACAGCAGAATTTTTATAAGTGCATATGACATCCATAGTATGCCAAATTAATTCTTTACGATCATAGCTATTGCAATCAATACTAAATGAATTCATAATGATAAGATACTTTAAATAAAGAGTTACCACAAAAATAATAAAAAGGTCATCACCACCAAAGCTATAGCATACTAATAAAGTATCGGCTCAACAAGATGGGTGATAGCTATGAGAATCAATGGCAAACTTTTAATTTATCCCTATGTTTGTCCTTACCCCCAAAACTCTCACTATCCCTTTCCTTTACTTAGTAATTCCAGTTAGGGCTGTGCAACAGCATCTTCTTTTGGAGCCAGTGTCTACTGGATAGACAATAAGAGATATAGTTGTTATGAATAGTACAGCTGACTCCCGGGTGAGGAACTTAGAGAATACAAATACGAAGTCTAAGAGATGGTCTACACTAGAAGATTAAGTCAACGCTGCTACTTCACTCAGGGATGTGAAAAATCTATACCTTGGCCTGGTGTAGCTCTCACTAGGTTGGTGGAAGAATTTTTCCATCGACCTAGCTACTGGCCCTCTGGGAGGTTGATTACCTACTTTGGTGGGAGAGCCTTTCCCATCAGCATAGGTAGCATCTACAATGAAGCTCTACAGCACTCCAGCTATGCCGCTGTAGCATTTCGGATGTAGACAAGCCCTAATTCTAGGAGGTCCCTGGGAAATAGCACCAGTACTCCAATGAATCTGTTAAGAGCAGATGTAAAGAGCAGTCAGAGGAAACCATTAGCACCACATATCTCCACCACTACTGTTACGTGACCTGGTGCCTAACTTCCTTTGAGGAGTGGGGTTTAGCCCAAACCCCTCACCTTGGATTTCTGGTCCATTCTGTGCAGTGAATGAAACAAGGGTCCTGGGGAAAAATAGTGTGTGATCATGTGGTTAAAGACTGTATCATAACTCAGACACACAAACGGGCTATATTAAGGCTATATGGGAAACCTTAATTCTGCTTTTGAGTGCTAAACTTTACAGCTGTAACATTCTTTTAATGTATTTTTTTGAGTGTAATACATAGTGTGATGAGTCATTCCATAGGCACCCTCTTGAGAATGATCTGGAGGGAAGAGTTGGAGGCCAGACATCAATGTCATCCTGGGGGAAATGGGGACTGAGATCAGCATCTATCCAACAGGGGGCACTGTGTGGTGATTCCAGAATTAAGAGGAAGGGGACATAAGGTTAGATGGCGATCAGGCACAGGAAATGACACGCAGATGGTTGGTGAGTAGCAGCCTGCGATCTGGCTGTGGATAAGCAGCCACACAGATAGAGCCTAGGAAAACTGATTCTCAGATGGGCAGATCTTGTAGGGTGAGGGAAAGAGACTAGCCTAGAGCAGGGCTGAGAAAAGGAAAGCTGCCTGCAAAGGTGGCATGCATCTGCACTAGGAGAGGTCTACAGGACTCGCTGACAAGCGGTCATTCCAGCCCGAGCCAAAGGAATACTGTACATTGCTCTGTTTTTGCAGCCACTTGGCATCTTTGTAATATAGTCTTTATTCATCCATGAAAATAAGCAGTCATTGCATATTTGAGAGAAAATGCTTGTCTTAGCTACCATGGGTAAAGTTCTATTCTCAGCTATCCTGATGTAATTCAGAAACAACTCTGCTGAAGTCAATGGAGTTACCCAATATTTATACCAGTGTATCTGAATTCAAAATTTGTCCCAGTATATGAAGATTGCACACCCAGACAGGACCCTTTGGTTCAAAGTTCTTATGATACAAATGATTTAGGTGGATGGAGGGTCATGATAGGTAAAAACACCCAACATCCTTTTATTCTAGTTGGTATGGTGAAGAGTGAGCCAGAGGAAGTTAGAGTGGTTTCCAAACATCTCCATTCACTACCAGTATTTGATTAAAGTCTTTAATTTCATTAGACAAACTGATTTTTCCATGCATTACTCTCTCCTTTTAATATGTAAATTACATGGGATTTGACTCATTACAATATTTATATGTTTGCTGTCTTCAAATGGACACCAAGCACAAGGCCTCAATCTAGGTTGGGCCTGTTAAGAAGAAACCGGTGTGAGAAAAGATGCAGGGTTTTCACATAAACGCTTCCAAGAGACCTTCCCACCAAAACGTCTGACATTCATCACATTTCATATGTACCCAGACTGCTCTGTGCTGCTTTGTGTTTTACTCAAGGGGTGCCTGCAGCCAAAGCAGATCGGCCTGTGATCTTGTCAGATTTCACAAGTAAGCCGTGTCAGGCCTGGTTAGTACATGAATGAGAGACCTCGAGGGGGGAACAGAAAACAATATGATGCTGCAGGAACCAGTATTGGTGATTGAATAGGCAGCACTCTTAGGTCTGAGTTATTATTGAATTGATGCCATAGCATAGTGACAAGGTGCACACATCTGTATTGTACCCACATCTGTATGAAACAACAGAGGTCTGGACTACTTGTGTTCACTAAAGATCGCAAGGCTCTTTTCACAAGTGGTAATCCCGGAGTCCTAGCTAAATTCTTATGCTGGTAACTACATTCTGCCACCTTAATTTCCCTCCTTTCAGTTGGACCCAATATTCTGTATGACATATACTAGATCCTTAGTGTAGTGTGCTGTTAAATACTTACCTTTCTAATAGCTGACATATTCCACTCCAGAAGTGGCTGCATTTCATTAACGAGTGATTTGTGTGTATATTTAGCATACAGTCTGTGTCTGTGTGTGTGTAAAATATACATGTATATACAGATATGGCTTACTTATGCAAAGCCTTACTCAGGTGAGTAATGCTTACTCATGTGAATAATTCCATGGACTGGACCTACACATATGAGTAACAAGTATCTATGTGTACCATAGTAAGTTGTTTTCAGAATCTAGCAAATCAATAAATCTGATAAAGGCCCCGATTCAAAAAGGTATTAAAACACATGCTGAACTTCAAACATATGAGTAGTTTTATTGATTTCAGTTGCTTACAGTTAGGCACATGCATAAAGACACTTTTGAATCAGGGTCACTATTATTTATTATTCTCATTAGACTGTATTATTTAAATATCAATTAAACATCACGACCAATATGTTCTAGTTTTAAACTCACTTCATTCTTCATTCACATGGTATAAAAGCCACACAACATTTCTTTTACACTTGGTAAGGCAAACTAATGCTGAAGAAATGATAAATCTAAATACTAATATGGAGAGAAAATTCAAAATATTATTGGAAATTCTGTATTTTTCCTGCATAATTTTGGAGAAAACTAAGCCGTTAAAGGATTTTTGATAAGATGAGAGTTCAGATTTTCAAAACTTCCAGAATTAGAAATGGATTACTTTAGATACACATGTACACATCATCAGATACCTGATAAAATCCACTATAGTGCATGGATAAGCATGATGACTGATTTTATGAGCGACAAGGCACTGCACATCCATGAACATGATTTAGCCCTCAGAGATTCACGCATACTGATGTTAAAGAGCTTGAAATCAAAGTAAAATCAAAATCGTGAGGGCCTGCAGTCAAAACACCTCAGGCTGAGATTGCATCATGCATCATAAATGAAGCTGGGTTGTTGCTTGGTTTGCAGACCGCCAATGAAAGTGTAGGTGCTGTGGGAAGTAATGCTGGTTACTATTGTCTAGGTAGAATTATTTCCTCTGAGTAGAGCTGGGAGAAATTTTTCTCAAATGAAAAGTTTGTTGTTGTTGAATGGCCTTTTTACAAAAACAAAAAAACAAAAAAGATTAGCTTTTTTTAAAAATCAGAGATGTTATCAAAATGTTTGTGGAAATAGTTAATATTTTGCTTACCAAAAAACTAGGTTTTGAAACCCCCCCCCATCCATTACACTTTTGATAATGCTTTTGTCTGATAAAATAGTAAATAAAAAATGTTGTGAAAAATGAAAAATGGGTCTGTTTTGAATCCAGCAAAATAGAAACAACTTTGAAATATCAATTTTTTTTTGCATTTTTGAATTTTTTTCCGACCAGCTCTGCATCTAAGTACTAGTGCAGTGCCTTAGCATGGCACTAGGGGACGCTATCTGCTGGAGATGCCAAGTAAAAACAAGGTCTTGATTTCTTTTGCTTATTAAAGGTCCAACAATTCAGCAATGATAGGGTTATTAACTTTTGTGCCCTGGTCAGATTTTAACTTGGATTTATGACATTCTACCCATCCCCAGAATGGTGATGGTTCACCTCAAGAGACAGCTGCATTTCATTGCTAAATGAAATGATCCATGGTACAGTTGGTATATCTGTTTAAGTTAATAAATGTTTGGGGAATCTTTGGGGATGATAAATACTATAATAAAACATTCAAAGCATTAGAGGAAAACTGATCTGACTTTCCTATGCCCAGAAATTAACTAAAGATTTCTTATAAAAGTCATTGCCCAACAATGCCTTTTTAAAAACAGCACGGTATGGCAGACAAAGTATATTTCCATATTTTACATACCAGGATACAATTTATCTCTACTAAAAATGACATCTGCATTGTTTAATGAGTGCTCTCCATGTATTTGGTACTGTAAAAACCTCAAAAGAAGACACAGTCCTTGCCCCAAGGAGTTTGCAATCTGAGACCCCAATCCTGCAATCAGATGAGTTTAAGTGGCACCCAGGCAAAATCAGTTGTGTTCTGCAGGGCCACAGGGATCTGCCCCATAGCTCCAGTTACACAATTAGGGCCTCCATAAGTACATGTTGCATGTTTATTTATGCCATAATAGTCATAATTTTAGGGAACATTTTTACAAGCCAATGCCCTTTTTCCTCCTGGACTTTTACTTCCTCAAACAGTCCTCTCCAGAGGAAAATGTATCTGGTTAACAGAATTGAAATGAATTATGTTAATTTACCAGCATAGACATGAAATACTTCCAGTGGTTTTGCAATTCATTAGCCCTTCTGTTAAAACGTAAAGGTCAGTTTACAATTAGGATCTCTCATAATAGAGCAGCAAAGTGATGTAGTGCTCATTGGGGTGATGTACACAGGAAAAACATGGATGATGAGCCAAGTATTAAGGATGAGCTTTAAACTTATAGAATTCCTTCTCCTTTTTTTTTTTTTTTTTTTTAAATCCAGGCTTATTTCTGATTTACGCATTTCAAAGCTCACAGAGCCAAAGGAGGGAGATTTTCTAGCAGTGGGGGGTTAGCCTATTAAAATTCATCATGATTCTCTTTACTGAAAGGAGTAAACAAAAATCAATTTTCTTTAGTAAAGAAGTTGGCTGAGTTGCAGGTTCATCTAGGGCAGACCTAGTAGACTCTTACAAAACGTTTACCAAAGAATTCAGAAATACAAAATTAGTCTCGCTTCCACTTTTCAGTTAGGGAGGAGGGGAAATAAAGGGGATAGAAATGTAAAGGATGTCAAAGCTTTTCAACAAAAAGATGCAGTCCTGTAATTATCTGACCAAACAAATGTAATTGTATCCATTAAACTAAATAGAAAATTGTTGGGCTACAGAAAAGATTGGATTGTCTATAAGGGTCACACAGAAACCAAAGGTGTAGATAAACAATATCAACCACACTCCTCCTTTCACCCCATGCCTCTTTGCTCATTCTTTGACGGAGATGCGTTTTCATAAGTATATGAAATCTATATAAAGTAACTGTATCTCTTTGTTTTTTGCCAGTACTCTCCCAGGACAGGGCATTGGGTTTCTTTGAGCCCAAGGGATTAAGCCAGCAGAGCCCCTCCTAGTTGAAGCATATGATATTGATATCAGTGTTTTTGGTAAAGTAGGGATTCAAAAATTCACATATCACACAAGGCTCCATAAAGTCTATGCTCTGTAGAGATGTATAGGCAGGGGTGGAAAAGAGCCAAGAAAGGTTTCTGCTCTGAAAAGCAAGTATTATGTAATGGGTTAGATTTGTTTGTCAGGGCCTTCTATTTAATATTTGGTGTGTTTCCACTAAATATGGAAATAGGTTTGCATTTTGGGATTTGTTCTAACCCCAAATCATTTGGGTTGGTTAAGAAAGTATAGGTAAATACAGACAGGGCTGCTTATTCTTAAACATTTGGAGTTGGTTTTCACAGAATTCTTCCAGTCAGAACTGGGTCCAAATCATACTGTCTTTTAGTCTTCCATACAATATTTTTACTGTGTTAAGTATAATGAAGAACTCATGCAAAAATCTGATTGTCTTCTTCTTAACTAGAGAAATGTATTATGGTCAATTTGAAGTCTTCCACGAGTATTATAGCTTTGTGGAAATTGGCAATGCTTACAGAAGATATGTTGTCACAGAGTAGCCTGCTAATCTACTGATTCCTATTTTACACTAGGGTTACACAAAATGTATCTTGCTTTGTGTACCAAGTATGATATTTTCAAAATTGTTTTAAATTAGTTTTAGCATGATCCTAAAAAAAGCTGACATAGCTGTGCTAGGATCATGCTAAAACTGAACTAAAGGCACGTTTACACATATGCTGTATATTAAGCTTAACCAGGTTTACGCCCCTTTCCTTTGGTTTTTGGAAGAGTCCCGCATTGTCACATGTAAAGGGACATTTCAGCACTGATTTTTCATTTTCATGAGATTAAAAGTGAAACATGTAACCACAAAGCTGGTTTATGTCATCCCCCTGTTGGAGCCAGCAGTCATGCCAAAAATTAGATATTTGATAGGTTTGTGAGAGAAACAGATGCAGGAGGGATGCCATTCCCACAATTTTGAACTCCTTCTTATCTTTAAGCTAGAAAGAACATTCCAGATGAAGAAAATCTATTTTACTGGCTTTAAAAAATAGAGGGGTGGGGGGGACAAGTTAATTTAAAACCAATGTCATTCTTGGGAAGTTAGAAACCATAAATGAGGTAGGGTGTGTGTGTGTGTGTGTATCTTGAAAAAATAAACAAGTATGCTAAGACATGCTTTTCCCTTGCTGTTTATCTATTTAACTGAACCAACTTTTTTGTTCTCTTTGGCTCCATTTATGTTTTTGGGGTGCGGGGTGAAGGGGGAAGGTAAACATACGTATATTTAAGGGAAGAATTCCCCTCAGACGCACATGCACAAGCAATAAACCCAGTGAAAGCTAAAGCATCCAAAAAGTCTTCTTTCGGCTTTTTGTTTTGGAAGCAGTTTGTATGTCCCTGTTCTTTTTATTTCATTCTGCCAGCTGTCTGCTAAACAAATCTAGCCAGGTGGGGCTTACAACCCATGACTAAAAAACCTACTAGTGCAGCTGTCCAGCTTGCCCGGAGGAAGAATTCAAACAAATGGCAGGAATGAAAAGATTGGTTTTGTTTTCAAGAAAGTAACTACTGTACCTTCCTTGCTTCATTTTTTGTTGGTTTTTTTAGTTAACTCCTGGCCTCCTAAGATTTTACAGCGTAATGGAAAATCCACTTTCATGGTTTTATCATTCAATACGTTTTTGGTATAGCTTGGATTTCTTTAATATTTTTTCAGTAATTATTTTATTCCGTGTTAGACACGTAGGACAACTTGGCTGCTTCAAGTGTTACTAAATGTATAATAATCTGACATTTTCTCTACAAATCATCTGGTAAGCCATACAGAAGCTTAGCTGGCTTTTTAAATATTCAATAGTTGAATATATAACTAGTGAAGGGTGATGGTTGGTATTGTTTATCCACAAGCTGGGAACAGAACAGGCTTCTTTGCATTGCTTCATCAATCGACCTCAACTGTGATTTTCTAGTCAGCAAATGAGTGCTTCATTTTCTGTGTCTGTGTTGGGCTAAATGAGAGCTGTGCTAAAAATTACCAAACTGCCATCTGATCCGTAGTACCATCAAAAAGAAGATTATCATGTAAGCCACTGAGCCACCTTCTCTTCCTCCTTTAAAAAAATATGTATTCACTTGGCACATCGCAAACTTCAGCCAAGGCATTTAGCTAATTTTAAAATAGAAAAATTCTCTGTGATTTTTCTGGGTGACTTCTGAGCAACTTGGTTACTGTTGGCCCAATCCTGCAACTTTGAAGTCAATGTTAGTACCCAATCTTGTGACATACTTAACTCACTAGGAGATGAGCATTCTCGCTGCTCTCAGGTGTCACTCAGATCCTGTTAGATCTAGCTTTAAAAGTACAAGTGACCTTAACACCTCTCAGGAGTTGGGCAGTTCCTCACAAGTTCAGTCCTTAATTATGGGCTTTGATATAGGTGCTGATCCAGCAAAATACATAACTATGTGCTTTATTTTAAATTTGTGAGTAGCCCATTGACTGCTCATTATAATAATACAATTAATAGTAGTATTACAGTACTATTGGAAAACCCAATAAGCTGTCAGGGTCCTATTGTGCTAGGCCAGTGGTTCTCAAACTTTTGTACGGGTGACCCCTTTCACATAGCAAGCCTCTGAATGCGACCCCCCCTTATAAATTAAATTAAAAACATTTTTTTATATATTTAACACCATTATAAATGCAGGAGACAAAGCGGGGTTTGGGATGGAGGCTGACAGCTCACGACCCCCCATGTAATAACCTTGTGACCCCCTCTGGGGTTCCGACCACCCAGTTTGAGAACCGCTATGCTAGGCACTGTACAGACAAGTAGCGAAGGAAATGGTCAGATTGCTCCGAGAGCTAACTTGTATGCTTGAAATTAAACATGTGCTTAAATACGTTGCTGGATTTCAAGCATACAAGATTACCCCAGTCTCAATTTCAAGCGGTATTTACCAAATCACCACTAGAATAACAACAAATCTGTAGCCCCCAAACTGAAGAACTAGGCACCAGTCTTGCAAGCAGTGGTGCACGTGTGGACCCGAATGAAAGAATTCGGTTGAAGTCACTGAGACTCCATATAAGAATTAGGGTCCATCCCAAGCATCTCGCTGAATAATCCAAGCCTAGCTTTGGAAAGAAGCAAACCAATTATTATGCACAGTAAATGATTGTCACTTGTTGCCATTTATAAACTAAAATTAGTGTGAGAGAGATTGAAGATTGTTTCCATCTCTTTCTAGCAAGTACCCATCTTTCATTCCTGACTAGCCAAAATATTCTGATAACCCCCCTTTCCAGCTGATTTGGAAGGGCCTGGTACCAGGGAGAATGAGACATTCTGTCCTTGTTTTGTCATTTCTCAGGTGATGAGGAAACAGTGCATGCTGACTGGGCTGTACAATTCAAAATGGCATCCAGCACAGGCAGGCAAAGCCAGATTGCTGTTGCAGTCACTGTTATTTCCTTTTGTTATATAACAAGGCATGAGTGATATTGGTCGGGGTGCTCACAAGCCAAGAAAAAAGAAGGCCAATTTTTCATGAGGAAATTGAAGTGCTGATGCAGAACTAACCCTCACAGTTTGTTGTTGTTTAATGAAGAAGCAGTGAGTGGGGGATTTTGGCAAAACTTGGTGGGTAAGCATAACAATCATAATGACATTATTTAACACACAATGGAGTGACAAAGGCACTGAAGTGTAACAACTAAGAAATTGTACAAAGATTCTTTAAAAACAAATTAGACAAAAGAACAGAATTTGGTCACATTCTCAGACTCCTCACAGCAAAATATTCCCTTTTAATTGTTGTTTCTAATTTCATTGTGCATTTTGTCCATAACAAGCCAAATTCTGCTCTGAGACAACAGTGTGATTCTGGAGTCATTCCTCTGAAACCGATGGAGTTGTTCCATATTTACACCAGTGCTCATGAGACTAGAATCTGACTTTACTGGCAGACTGTGAGTAGCTTTCATACAATACCTGTTTTTCTTTATTGCATTAAGAATACTCTTGTTCAAACTTCTATAGCAACTGGAGTACTCTTGATTTTTAAGACAGCAGTTTTTTAAAGTAATCCATTGTGGGTAGTTTTTATGAAATGTAGATTTATTTAATAAAGAACCTATAAATCAATAAAATGTGGGTAAACTCAGTCACAGGTTACATATTTTGCCCAAGGTCACATGATAAGCCCGTGTCAGAGTCTGACACAGAGTCCAGGAGTCCTGGATCTCTGATTTTCTCTTTAACAACCATAAAACATGTTAAAGGAAAATAAATTACAGGTGTATGGGAGTGTTCTCCTTTTATTCTTCATTTACAGTTTCAGGTGATCTATGTAGATCTTTCACTTCATCTTTTTCCAGGCCCCATTTCTCTATTTCTCTGTGTTTCCAGGGAGCACACTCCCTCTCTTCTAAACCCATCCTCCCCCTCTCTCCACATATAAAAACAGTCTTTTAATAGAATTCTAACCTGAGAAAAAAGTCTAATTTCATTTGAAGTTCTCTGAAATGCCTTCCTATTCCTACACACCCTCCAGGTTCAAAGCTATCCTTTTTGCATACGAGCTTTCAGGATTTTTTTCTCCCATACAATGTTTTAACTTCATTTTTGTGTGTTCTTATGATTATTTTACCAGCACGTATAACACACATTTCCCACTTTACAACTGTGGTAAACATAAATGCAGAAATTATACACTCAGATGAATAAAGGAGCACAGTGAAAAAAATCCTAGCAGGTCTTGAACCAGCCAGTAATCACTCCTACATATTGTCTATTATAGCCCAGTGTACAAACAGTACATTTCCACATCACACAGGTGGAAGTGTGAAGCTGAGGCTCATTTAACAGTGTGAATTTTCCCGATGTATCACAATTACAGGAACACCTGTGTTTCATAACTTTCTGCTGATCCACTGTGAAAATTCACAGTGTTTAGTAACCTAACCATCAATGTGCTTTGTTTCCTATAATATCTAGAGTGGGGTGGTCATTCTTTCTTCGTCTCTTTTTAAGAATTTTTTTCCAGTGATTCCAGTACTTGTGATATGGACTGCACTTTACAGCCCTTTAGAATGAAAATTCTTGATCACAGAACGGACTGAGGCTACAGCAGTGCAAGCTTCCCTGTAAATCTGTCTCAACTATATGCTGAGTGACAAAAAAAAAAAAAGGCACATTTCTTGCCCATTCAGTCCATGGGCTCTCCGCTGAGGATGCAAACAAGGGTGCTAATTACTGTCATTGTGGTAGTGCTTTTTTTTCTGGTAATCTGGACACTGGATCATTAGGAACTAAACTGAGAGCAACATCTCATTTCATGTTGGTCACCTGGCTACCATCATGATATCATGGTACTGATGTCCACTGTTGGGCTGCAGTACAAAGGATGTTTTGATAGTGATTCCAGACCTCTTAAAAGGCTTTTAATAGTTCTTCACTCCAGACTTCATCATAGATATTGTCTCTAAATTCTATTCTATTCTATTCTAGTCTACATTTAGAAAGAGGAGCAAATACAGAGCAAGATTGTAATTTGCTCTTTGTAGCTGTGAACCACTGCTCTATGTGGGGGGGAGTCCAGACACCATCGGGGCCCCTACACCCAACCCTATGCAGATGAGTGGGAAGTGGGTAGAACCCTGGGTCCATCCCACTGAATTTCAATGACACTTTAGGCCTATGTGCCTAAATCTCTTTTGAAAATGGGATTTAGGCTTCTATGTCACTTGGGTGATTTTGAAAATTTTACTCAATCTCAGAAACCCTTATAGTGTAAACCTTATTTCCCCATGCCCTGTGTTTGTGTATGGTTGTTAGTGCTCATTGTGTTATGGGTAATTTAGATTGACAGTTCTTCCAGGCAGGAATCTATCATTTTACTTTTCTATAAAATGCCATTGACATGCATGGAGTTGTACAAACAACAAATAATACTTTTTTACGTTGCCTGTAAGGCAAACCTATCTTCCTCTCTTTCCATGAACCCCAACAGACCTCCTATCTTCACTGAATGTAGAGTGGGGCTCAGGACTCCTGAGTTCTTTTCTTTGGTCATTCTCACCTATTCTTCTTACAGCTCTGTCCTTGAGTGAACTTGGGAATATAGAGTGAAGTCTATATCCATCTGTAAAAGAGATAAAATAATACTTACCCTACTTCACAACATGTAGAGAGGTTGATAAATTAATTAGCATAAAGTGCTTTGAGATCCTCAAATTAAAGTACTATATAAGTGCAAAATAGTAGTAATAGTTGGATCATTTTAGGATGTCAATGGTTGTGACCATCTCTGCTGGATTGGCTGTAATCTGCAAATCTCACAGTTTCCCAGAGTTATTTAAGTTAGGAGAGTTGGTCATGTAGTGTGAGGGATTTCTGACCCAGATTAATCCTGGACCACATGAAATTTGATTACCGCAGCTTTTATACCAGAAATGAGAGAGACCTTCATGACAGTCACTATGTGCTATGGTGATGGATGCATTTTGAATATCTATAAGATGCTGAGGTAGAACAATAGCTGTGTTGATAGAAGGCCTGATCAGGATCAAGAAGAGGAGCAGTGATGTCCCAGGTCTTGAACCAAGGCCTGGGTGTCCCCATTCAGTCTCTGCATCCTAGCCTCCAACCAACATCTACTGAAACCTGATGGGCTGAGAAGCTACTAGTACTATACCCCCAGCCAAGGCACTACCCAAAGGAGCTCTGACTGGAGGATCACCTAGCTTCACTGATTGGTCCAACTATGCTATTTAAGTCAGAAGGAGGAACAGAAAGTTTGTGTGAGCAACAAAGTGGTTTCTTGTTGTGGCTTCATTGGACTCTGCTTGTGCCTGTCTCCTGCACACAACTGTGTTCCTGATTTCCTGGCTCCTGCATCACCCCTGCCTTCGATCCTGTTCCCACCGTGCTCCTGCCCCATGCTTGATCCTTGCCCGTCCTCCTGCCCTTATGCATCACCTCCAATTCTCAGCTACCAGTCCTGGCTCCGACCCTGGCTTCCAACTTCTGACCCTGACTCTGGCTCTGGCACTTAGCATCTGACCTCAGCTCTAAAACAAGTTTGATTCCTGCTTCTGACTCTGGCTTGATCCATGGCTCTGGTAACTAGCAGTTGACTAACTTTGTTCCCCAACCTGGATGCCTGCTCTGCCCACTAGACCTGACTCCTGCTCTGACTACTAGGCCAGACTGCCTACATCCCGGTCTATAACAGTTAGGGATCAGGGTGCATTCAGGGATCAAGAGAACAGAGAGACTTGGGGGAAAGGAAAAGATTTGGGTTATTTTGTGAAAAGCCAGAGAGGAGAAGACAGGGACAGACACTTGGGATGGAAGTTATGAACTTTTGAGGGGCTTAGCTGAAGTGAAAAATCTCTGTGCCCTTTTGAGGGTCACCCATCACCACTTAAAACCAGAACCAGATTCAGGTAAACCAAACTAAATAAATGTCCTTTCTTCTCCCTGAATAATTTCAGGGAGAAGAACTATGGCAGGAGAAGAAGACAAAGCAGTGATGGAATACAGTGGTGACAGGTAATAAATATGAAAGGAAGTCTTTTTAAAGGAGAACTTCAAGAACAATTACTCAGAGATCCATCTTGAGAGTATATTTTCTGCGTTTCCATTGTGCAATAGCACATATCTATACAAAAGAGAGGGTTTTTTGGGGGTGGGGAGGGGGCGGGAACTATTCCATTTTTCTGGAATACCTAATTTTGTAAACATTTTTATAGTGCTGAATCATCAGTACTGGAAGTCCAATAATAAATCACTGCTCTAATTTAATATTCATGCTGAAATTCATGTTCTAAAGTCTTTTGTAACCACAGCTTAACACCCAAACAGGATGGTGAAAGGTGAATTTCAGCAGCAAGTGATTTAATTCACAACAAAGGAATCTGAGCCCAAATATGATGTGGAAACTGGTCAGTGTTCACACAATTTACTTTTTAACGAAGCAAGTTATGTTACTGCACATAAAAAAGAAATAAAGAAACACCAGAACACTTAACGTTTCTAAAGTAGTTTCCTCAAATTCCTTAGCAAACAATATAAAATAACAACCTAATAATTTTGTATCTTAATCATGTTCAGTAAAGAAGTCCTTTAGATAATTGGCACTGCCTCTGTACTAGGCCAAACTTTCTTTTAAGTTACAAATACTCACAAAAGGTTTACATTATAAGGAGCTGCTTTGGAGATGTGCAGATTTAGTTTGTAAGTACAAAGTGAACATGCAAATTGCCTTATCTTGTGGGATTCACAAACAACCATCATTCAGATTGATTTAATACATAGCTTTTTATCTTTAAAAGTGTTAATTAGAAAATAGGGACAGTTCTCTGAACACTTAAGAGTAATAAATAGATCAAAACAGCATCCATGCTTCTGTGATGGAACTTCTGAAGACTTTATAAAGGGATTAATACAATTGTCAAAAAGACCACAGTATACATATTTAATAGTGCTACCAAGCTACAATTACATTTTTAGGACTCTGTTTGCTAAGCTTTTAAATACTCATTATACTAAAAAAACAGAACCACAACAACCCAGGGAATTTTCAGAACTTTAGCACATAACTCATGGTTGCTATGCTAGCTAACCCTTTTTCTTATCCTACCCCCCAGACCTAAAGTTACAGTGTTATATTCAAATTTCCCCAGTGTGGATCTAGCATCAGAAGTTTTTCAAGGTAGGGGGAAAAAGTGTTAAAATTGTAGAGTTGCTAGATCTGGAATAATCACGTTACACGTTACAAAAGAAAGAGCATTTATAATGAATTTAGACTAAGGCAAATCTGAGATGTCCTTCACCACTAATGTACCATTAAAACAACCAGGGAAGAGGTCTGTAATACCTGTAATGCTCTTGAACCTGGATATGCTAGTTTATACTTAATACCTATTGTGCTACCCATCACAGGCTCTGACAACTACTACCATAACGCCCATTTCAGACTATCTCTATCCGAAGTGATAATCCTTGACAACAGCTCCAGAGGAACATACCTGAAGTTCCATGCCACTGGAGGAAATTCCTTCCTGATACCACATTTGGTGATTAGTTTAACTCTGTTGTGTGAGAGAAAAGGATTATCATGGTTAATTATCTACTCCTATTTATACCCAACTGTATCAATGGCATTCAAGTAATTGAATTTTTGTTTCAATCCCAATAATATATATTTGTTTTGCATCTGTATCTATATAAAATGTGCCAGTCCAGCATCTTGACAAATTTACAGTGTCACACTAAAAACACCAGCCTTAAACATTTGCTAAATGAGTATTAGCAAATGAAACCAGAAAAACTCCCCAATCAGTCTAACAAACAAATGAAAAATAATCCAGATACCCACAAAAATCTCTGAAAAATCCCAGGTAAACTGGAAAACTTTGAAATGTGCACTGAAGGTCAACAATCTGAAGTACTCAAGGAAGAATAAGTTCCATAGTCAGGGCCCTCCACTGACGGGCCTGTGTGAATCCTGGGTGAAATCCTAACTCTAGTGAAGTAAATGGGAAAACTGATGTTCACCTTAGTGGGCTCAGATAGAAAAAAGAAGTTTTGGCCAGAGCTCTAACCTGGACATCAAGAAGAAGACAATAATACAGTTAGATCTGGGAGAAATTTTTCATGCAAATATTTTTTTCACCAAAAAATGAAGTTGTGGGGTGACTGAAACTGTTTGCAAATTCAAGTTGATTTCTGCATGTTGTTTTGGTTACTTTTAAAAAAAAAAATTGAAAATGTTGAAATGGTTTGCTTGGCATTTCTGAAATGAAGGGTGTCAACTATTCTTTCTGGAAAGACTATTTGTTAAGAATTTCCCTATATTTTATTTAAAAATTTTTAAAAAATATTAACACCTCTCACCTACATCCAAAACTAAAAAAACTTAACAAAGTGTTTTGGGTTGAACAAAATGTTTTGTTCAACCTAAATCAATTTTTTTCACATTTTTTGTTTAACTAAGAAATAAGATTTTTTTTTTGTTCAATCCAAAATGTGTGTGTGTGTGTGTGTGTTTTGGTTAAGCTACTAAACCAAAAAATATTTTTGCCCAGCTTTAAGTTCAAGACTCTGTATTGTTACAAGATGCTGAAGTTGCAAGCTTGAGAAAAAAACTCAGGCATTTGATGGGGTAAGTATCATCCCTGTCGTTTGCCTGCATTGCTTCCCCTCCTTCAGGTAGCTATTTCTCATCCAAGCCCCAGTCGGAGCCAGACACTGATAAAGCCAACCAGTCGCAATACCTTAATTTAGCAGTAGTGAGACTTGGAGCTTATGCAGAATTTCCAGGTGAATTGACCAGTTTTCCTGTTGCTGTTTAGTCAAATATATCCATATCCAAGTCATTGTTTTGAGCAATAAATCTGAGCAATAGCTTTGCCCATACACATTTCCATTGTTTGCACAAACCACACAATATTAGTTTATTAGATCTGAATGTTTATGGAGACAACTTTGGAGTAGAAAAAGTCTTCATAATAACTGTGTGTCTGCTGCGGATATGGAATGAGAGTCTCATATTTGCCATTCAGCTGCCAGAATCTAGGGGTGGCTAAGACCCAGCTGGAGAAGCTAAGAGAGATTTCTAAAGGGGTTGAGAGATCCAGCATTAGGGGCTGTGCGACTAAATCAGAGCAGTTGAGAGACATGATAAGGGCGAATGATGAAAGAGTCTGAACAAGCTGAGAAAGTGGGAGAGTGCAGATATCTAGATTAGCTGAAGGAAAAAGGTACAGGAGAAAGTGTTATACTGTATGCACAGTTGTGCAAATCAAATATGCCATAAAATACAAAGCTTGATTTTATCTAAACTTTAAATTTAAATTTTATCTAACCTGATTCAAATTCCACTTTCACCAATGTTATTGACATTGTCTTCAGTCCTCCTGAAATAGCCTGGTGAGAAATCAAAATCAATGTAGTCTTACTATGTGCTTAGGCCACTATTTGCTATAGAATTTAGGATGTGCCAACCCCATCTCGAGACAATAGAACAAACGTTTCTGAATATTAATGTAAACATCTAGATGTGTAATTTAGAGAGAGAAAGAAAAAAATACTCTGATAGTAAATATATGAACAACTTAATTTCTCATGGATTTTAAAGAACAGCTGATATTCTGCATGGAAAACAGCATGTATTTGAAGACAGTGTTGTTTAATATATTTAATGTGTTTCTCTTCCCTGTTTTATCATTAGGGATATTTGCATGAAAATGAGACTTCTGTTGCTTTAGGAGTTGATGTGCTGTTATTCTTCCCCTGAAGTCAGAATCCTCTGTTTGTGACATCACAGTTAATTAATGTGGAGACGATTATGATGTTAGAAGCAGAGGTTTATGACTTGAGGTGAGAAATAAACAACAGAAGCACGTGAACTCTTAAGCAATAAAGATCCTGCTTTCATTCAAATTTTATTGACAAAGAACAAGGAAAGAAGCCTCCCAAAAATGACATCAGCAGAAATGTGTCTAGACAGAAAGCTTTTTCAGTGTTTTCCAAGTGGCTTTTACAGATAAGCCCTGAATATTTTTGTGAATTTTTGAGACCACGCGTTATAAGGTAATTATGACAGTCACTACCGTGTTCATGGTACAGTGGTGCTCTTTCAAATGGTCATATTAAATTGGATGGATTGGCTTGTGGAAAACTACATCCTAATTCTGATGTAAATGTAAATATGAATTGGGTATTAAGTAGCTCACTGGCTTTGGATCATTCTAACATTGATTCAAAGTAATAACAGCATCAGTAAGGTACAAATAGTTCTTTGGTTTGGAAATAAAAGATATATTACATGCTACTTGTATCTTCACTATCCTAACTTTTTTCATCTGTGTGTTTGGACTTCATTTTCTTGATCCCTCCTCATCTTAATTTTTGAATTTTACTTTTACTGCCAGATTAGAGCTTTATTTTCTCTCAAACTTTCTGCCTCCATTTCTGCTGCTG
Organism: Trachemys scripta elegans; assembly: GCF_013100865.1. Taxonomy (NCBI): domain Eukaryota; kingdom Metazoa; phylum Chordata; order Testudines; family Emydidae; genus Trachemys; species Trachemys scripta. Next base: position 21,430,947 of record NC_048308.1, on the reverse strand, counting down.
AAGGGGATAAGTCTTTCTGAGTTATTCACCCTTTTTTCCTAGGAAAGAGAAAAATAGGAAAATTCAGATATTTAGCACATAGAGAATTTTTTTTCTGTTATGAGTTAGTTTTCCTGAATTACCACCTGAGGGTTCCATCACACATCAATATGACATACTGGGATTTGAGATGATGCATCAGAAATTGAAAATGAGTCATTAAAACACAAATACTGGCACATAGTGGAGAACTTGCTAGCTACACATTCGTAATGTTAACCTTTGTAGCATGCATTGTGGCCTACATGGGGTCTGTTTTTAATAACAAGAATCAATTCCATCCCTCTTCTCAGGGCAAGGGGTTGCTTGTTCGTATTTCTAGTCAACAACTCAACACCATTTTTACTAACACTACAGAAAGAGAGAAACCCAGCACATTCTAATGAAAACTGAACAATTGTTTGGAAACTCGATAATGTGCTATAAAACATTAGATGAAAAGTGGGCAGAAGCTGTGTTAAGAGAGTTGACCTTCCTGCACAGTACCTTTTGAGAGAGAGAGAGAGAGTGGAAGAAAGAAAGAGGATTATTAAGAGATTAGGTAGGAATGTTGACCAAAAAGAAAAATCAAGTTAAACTTTGACAATTTTAAAGGTGGGAAACTGCTATCCTTGGGCGCATTTGATAACAAAAACATTAGGTAATACGCACATAAAGACGACTTCTTGTAATTATGTTTGCTGCTTTGTTTTTGTATAACTATGGTCTACATTATAATAATGCCTAGCACTTACACAGTGCTTGTGCTCTGTAGATCTCAAGGTGCTTTACGGTGGGTCAATGTTATGGGTCTTTCCTTTAACTTCAGAGGGCTTTGCACAAGCTTGTATTCACAAATAGGAAAACAAAGATGTGATAGATTTGTCTAAATTCACACAAATCAGTTGCAGAACTGGGAACAGAATCCCATTCCTGTGTCCTGTAGACCACATGGCCTCCCACCCTCTTTCCTCTCCTGAGTATATGTCCTGGTCTTGGCTCACCTATGACACTCTTCATTTCTTTGCCTTTGTCTACAACTGTCTTGCTGATGCTTAATGTGGATGGAAATGACACATGGCTCAGATAGCAAATGGCTGGTGCATGTTGTGGCAAGACAGAACTAAATTTTTCAGTAAGACCCTTTAGGGAGTCTGTCACCCCAGGATGGCAAATTGGAAATCTGCAGGCAATTCAGGAAATTTCAGAATTGGAGGGCTTTTAATTGACTTAAATATGGAATTGAATAATACAATGGTTACACATGCCTTGTTGTTAAATTTTATATTGAATGTAGTTTATTTTATCATGTCCTCTCATTTTCAGTTTCTAATGTACCATACATTTTTATATTAAAAAGTGCATAACTACACTGTAGAAGTTGCCAGAGGAAAGTCAGAGATTTTGATATATGGGTAAGAAAGACAGATTGGGCTTTTTTGCATCAGGGAAGGTGTTGGAGGAAATTTAGATTTTGACACCAGGTAGGCATTTTAATTCTCCCATCCTTTTGAAAAGCTGAACATTTCACCCAAATGCAGCGAAATAATAAAGAATATTGAAATTAATGTATATCATTAGGCTTCAGAATGAACATTCAATTGAGATAAATGTGTCAGTTCACAGCTCACATGGCTATTGTTGCCACAGAGTCATGAAAACAGCACTGCATCCATTCACATTTGATTCACATTTGGAAGGTTACATTCCCAACCACCAGGGCCAACAATATAATGCTTTTAAATGAAAGCTTAGATTTTGCTGCATAATCCTGCTGTAGACATAGGCTACTGTAGCAAACTCTATGGTCATGGAATCACAGACTTAACAGGGCCATGCACAATTTTAGGTCATTTAGTTCCGAAAGCATTTAAATCCCACTGGTGTGGATAGGCACATCCATTTTATAGTGCAGGGTCTTATTTAGAGTCTTAGAGTCTTATTTTTGGTTTTGTAAATTGTCACTTCACTGGTGAATCTGGCCTTTTTGATTTCTTTCAGACCTGAAATTCAGAGTAAAACTTGGGGAACAAAGCTAAAAAAGTGTTTGCACAAGCCTCTGTAAAGTGCAACTGCTGCTGAGTTTCATGCTCAGCGAGATGTCAGATGTGGCCAAAATTGCCTTATCCTTCTGGTTCATCAAGGACAACCTGTCCTGATGCTATGCCAGCATCTCTGGCTCCCCATCACATCTCTTGGGTAAACTCCCGAAGCAGTGACTTTGTGACTAAGCGCCTGCCAGATCTCCTTTTTGGAAAAAACAGCTGCTACTCTTGACACATTAAAAGGCCCTTTACGATTTTAGGAATTCCTCTCTGAAGTGGTGATTTTCTTTTCTTTTAAATATTAGGTAATGATGCCTCTGATAAACAGTGAGATCTTCACCCATAGAAGTAGAAGATGCTATTACTGATGAGGACATATTCTTTTTGTAGGTTGGACTCTCATGCTTCCCTGATCTTTGGTATTTTCTCTTCAAATCTGAATTTAGTTATTACTCATATGAACAGGAATAATTTTTTTAAAATTAAAAACATGATTACAAATTACAATCAGTATTACAAAACAGTACATCTGATTTTTACTTTAATGTATAGATATCCCTCAATGATTATAAGGAATGGGAGAATTAAAGGGCCAGGTTTTCAAAGGTATTCAGGCACCTAAAGATGCAGATAAGCATCTAGTGGGATTTTCAAAAACACCTATATGCCTTACTCCCACTGATTTCAATGAGAGTTAGGTGCATGGAGCTAGATTCACAAGGGGGACATAGCCTGAGTTTTGCAGCACCTAACTTTTAGGCACCTGGCTGTCAAGTGGAATTTAGGTTAGGTTCCCATGCTCGCTATCCAATGCATGGTGAGAATTAGGTGCCTAAAAATGGATTCACAGAAGCCACCATGCGGAGTGGGGAGCTGCCTAAATTAGCCATTAGGAAATGCCAAGTGGAGAGGCATTCCCTTAAATGGAGTTAAATACTTCCCTCTACTGGGGATTCACAACCATGGTTCCTTTCCTGGAGTTAGGTGCCTAAGCCAAGTCAGCCCTTTTTAAAGAAAAACTGTGGAGAGCTACCCTTTACCCTGTGGCTAGGGTACTCTCTTAACATGACCCAATTTCATATCTTCAGTCTGCCTGATGTGGAACAGGGTCTTGAAACCAGATCTCCTAACACCCAAGTTGGGATATTCTAGGTTTGGGATATTCTAAGTTTGGCCTCTTTCCTGTTGAAGCTTTATATAAAATAGTTTGTATAAAATACTTAACTATTCAGTGGGCCTGAGAGAGCATGAGAGAGAAATACTCTATAGTCCAGTGGGTAGGGTACTCACCTGCAATATGGAACAACCACGTTCCAGTACTTGCTCCAGTGATTGCTTAAGGGGTCAGCGCTGAACTCTGGCAGCTGTGTTTTGTGTAGTGGTCTCTGAGCACATCTAGTGGATTGGGCTTCACAGGCAAGAGAGGAGAGGCAATGTCTAGTTTGTGAATCCAGTTGAGTCTTAGGCGTTAGGCCCTGAGCTGCATGGTGGTGTCAGCACTGAGGCAGCAGTGTGCATGCAACCAGCAAAAATGTAGTTGCTATGTAAGTTTAGGCACCTACAGGGTACGCGACAGCGGAGTAGGGGTTTTGAGGATCTAAATTTTGAACTTAGATGCCTAAGTCCCCCTTGTGAATCCCACCCTTAGGCACTTTTGAAAATCCCACTGATTGCCTATTTGCATCTTTAGGCGCCTACATACCTTTGAAAAAAATGGCCCTAAAGTCACCTTTTACAATATACTACATATTTTCACTGTATGTACACAAGTATTTTTTGTAGCTTTTTTCTCAGCGGCAGAGGATCAGGGTGGTGACCAGTCTGATGGCAGTTGGTTGCCTGGGTATGAACTAAAGTTGATTATTGTCCCCTTCTGTTGAGGAATAAAGGACATTCCATCCCCTGAAGGAGCTCATCTATTTGTAGGATAAGTTACATGGTGATTTAAGAGGGAAAATCCTTAGATAAGTCAAATCAGGGGGTCCAATGAGAGATGAATCACCCACCTCAAAATTTAGGTGTTTATAGGTTGCAGCATTTTGCCCTTGTACTATTGTAGGGATGGCCAAGGTACAGCACATGGGGTTTACAATGTGGTCCATGGACAATCTCACGTTGAATAGTGAGGTCTGGTCTGCAAGTCCCAACATGCAATGTGACAACTCTGAATTTGGCCCAAAGAATTGGCAATTTGCCATCTGGCAAAGTGACCCTCAGGCTGGCTGAATACCTTGTAGTATTGTCAGATCACTTGAAGATAGAGGTAAGAAGGATGTTTGGAGACAGTTATGTATGATGCCTTTGGCACGGTCCAGCAACGGACATGTCTCTAGCATTAATATTGGTCAATGTAATGTAATTGCATTAACACTGGTTAAGTGTATTCATGTTTAAAACTTATATTGATTGTTAATAATAAAGCTGCAGCCTTTTAACACCAACTGTAGATTCACTGTCTGTGGAAACCGGGAGTCTTGAGGGCAAGGATAATTTATACTTGCCAAATCACTTAGAGAAAATTCCAAGTACATTGAAATTTGCATATTCAGTATTATAGAGGGTAATTAGGGATAGGCTAAATATTTATCCAGTTCTCGGCTTTAAATCACAAACTCAGAATGAACTGGCTGGTTCAAGGTTTTCTAATTGGAAATGAACTATAAAAAGGAAAAAAAAATACCCCTCAAGTAGTGATAAAATATTTTATGATCTCATAACACTGCAAATTTGAAAAAAAAAAACCATGTCTTGTACCAGTTCACAAATTCACAAATGGTTCCCAGACTATTTTTTTAAGCTAATAAAGGTAAATTCCCTTATGGAAAGGTCCTATGTAATTTAATAGGAATGAAACCTAATAGAGTTCTGTAGACATTTAATAGGGTTCTATAGAAATTACTCTAAAATCTTACAATCTAAAATTTAATTGAGAATGATTTCCTTTTTGCATGTTTATAATTTAGTATTTTATAGCTCTCTGTTAAATACCATAGGATGGCTCAAAAAACCAGTAGAAAGCTTATCATTTTCCCTAAATTCTATAGGATGTTTTCATAAGGTTTAGAAAATAATAGAAAATAATAAATTAATAATTATATATTGCATGATGCTGAATATGAATTAAAAAGCTGAATGTTGAAAAAAATCAAATATCTGACCTCATGCAAGAAACTTTAAACATTTGAAGGTTTACATAGGGCCCACTCACCAAGGCTCTGATTCAGCCAGGTAGTTGCGTGAGTGACCAGATTTAAGTACCTGACTAGTCTATTGACTTCAGCTGTTTAAAGTGAGGCATGTGCTTATGTGGGTGAATGGGGGACATATTTTGTGAATAGAATCTTCCAATAAAAACAAAATGGCTGAACAGAATAAAATTGCAATAATAGTAATTCTGCTGTGAGCTGCTGTTCTGTTACTTCCTCAATCCTTCCTGCCTTTATTCAGGGGGATCAGTTTAAGAATGTGTTTAGAAAATTGTATGCTCATATGATTTAAGTTTTTTGTATATTATATTTTATTAACTTATGGTTTAGTGAAGAAAGGTGGGAATTGTTCTCATATCCTCTCCAAATGGCATTAGTTTCACCTATTTTTCATCATTTCCTAATATTTGCTATTTTTTATACTTACCTTCTCTCACCTTTTCTTTTACAATTCCTCAACCCCTCCACTCTCTCTTAGAACCTAGTCCTGACAACCTTACTCAAAGAAGTAGTCCTTCACTTATTGTAGTACTCAGGTAAGTCTGGCTTTTGGTTCTCATTCTGTGATGTGTCTCTCTCGTCTTCCTTCCCGTCCTCTCTCACCTTTACTTTTTTATACTCCTTTCATGAAAATACTTCCTCCAGAACTTTAGCAAGTGGAAACAGCACTGTCTGCGTATAATTTTCTCTCTGCATAAATACTGAAGACTTCTCACTTTGCCCAGAGTGAGCACCCCCCGTTTCTGCAAGTTGTCCAGATGTCTAATTTTTGCTATTTGAATGATGAAGCTTCAAATTTTTGCTAATATTGTTGAATAAAGACATTTTTTGGCTGTTGAAATTTTCACTTGAAGTTAGTGGAAATGACAAAATACCAATCAAAGGCTCTTTTACATGTAAATTAAATGTAAGAGAAAAAAGTAATTGAAAGAGTATCTCATTCTTCTTTGAATGTTGTCCTCTTATGTCTCTTGTCCAAGTTTTCTGTATCCTGGACGGCCTTTATGTGCCATGGCTGCTGTTCATGTGAGGGTGGAAAACATTTACTTCACTATTGTAAGTCCTTGGTTTGTTATTCTCATTGGGTGAGAGTCTGTTTTGTCCACAGGAGGTAGGAGGTAGGGTTGCCACCTGTTTAGGTTTACCCAGGACCATTGCTTTTTTGAAGTAGCTGTCCCAGGAAATCTATAAGGGTGCTCGGTACAGACTGCCACCTGTCTGTTTTTTTTTGGCTCAGGATCATTCAGATGTCCTATTTTTTAATGGTTTGTTTTGTATGTCAGAGGTGGAAACGCTAGTGTGTCTGGGGGGTGGGAGGGAATGGTGGCTTTAAGCCATCATTGCACCATCCTGATCTTGATTTGTCCTGGGGTTAGAGAGATCCCTGGTGTATTGTACACAGGCCTGGGAAACTATCTGAATTATGGCAGTCTCCCTGGATGCCCTGTGGGACCCAGTACTGTCTGCAATCTTGAAACACATAGCACTGCGGCCCTGCCCCCTCCCATTTTTCTTACCCCAAGCATGCCCTCTATGCCAGGATTTGTGAAGAGGTCCTTAGAAGGAAGCCTTATGGTTGCCTTCTGCAATGCCTGCTTTGGGAGAATTATCCCCTGGCTGGATGTGTGGCTTTTACGGCACTATTTTGCCACTCGACAGTTGACTTGGCACATAAAGGGGCTGGAATATGTCTGAGAATCTCATCCATTAGTTTAAACTGCTCTGGCTCTGATCCGATAAAACATATAAGGGCATATGTAGTTTAAATTACATGAGGAGTCCTGTTGAAGTTAGGGAAACCTAGGGACAGTCCTGGGAAGTTAGGGACAGTCCTGATATTTGGGGCTTTTTCTTATATAGGCGCCTATTACCCCCCATCCCTGACCCAATTTTTCACACTTGCTATCTGGTCACCCTAGCTGAAGTCATTGATGCTACTCACGTGCTTAAAGTTAAACACATACTTAAGTGCTTTGCTGCCTTACAGCAGTCTGTCAACCAAAATTCTGAGTATGGTACTTCAATACATGAGAAACAGGAATCTACCCTTGAAAATGGTTCTTGTTGTTTTTCATGGATTTTCTACAACAGCTCTGAGGAAACTCGTTTAAAAATGCAGTTTGTCAGTTGACACTTCAACTTCTGTTTTGCATTAATTAACTCCTTTATTTCTGTCAGTTTTGTAAGGACATTTCATGCCTTCTGAAGCCTAAATAAAGGTTAATAGAATAAACTAATTTCATTTGTGGGACTATGATCAGAAAGTTATCATCAATCTTGTTTTCTTCAAGCATAACTTATAAGATCTTTTTAATCTGATCAGCTTTCTTGAACACGGTGTGTTGATGACTTGCTTCAAGTCATTCATGTGGGGATATTATACCTACCACATATGATAAAATAATATAAGGCTGATCAACTGCTTATAATCTAATTAATTTGGTCTTTTCATTTACTGTTATGCCTTTAATATAGCTGTGCAAAATTCTCAATATTTGTTTCATGGAATTTTACATTTTTTTTATTTAATTTTGAATGATTTTGTATCATTACAATATTTGCTTTATTTGCAGGTCTAAAGAAAAAAACTATACTCACTTCAAAAACTTAAGACATTTGATCTGTTTTTTTCTGTAAACCCTATTTCATTGGATAAATGAATCCATTTTAGCTTAACTAAGACAAAAACAAAATAACAAAAAAAATGCCATAACTTTCCATAAAAAATTTCCATAAAAAATAGAATTTCAAGTAGTTTTGTTTTCATCATAAATATTGAAGGTACTTTTTGTTATGAATTAATATGATTCAAAATTATTCTGACTCAGAGTTTATCATGACCACAGCTCAATATACTGGTATTTATCAGAGTAGGAAAACTTTTGTCAGTGGTGATTCTAATGGAAAATCATGAATGATGCTTCTTTTGAGACTGATATTATATTTCTGAATAAAATATTCCATTCTGTAATTAGTTTGTCTATGACACGTCAGGGTGCAAACATGTTGTGTCCCTCTGGGTTTAAGAAACTGAAAGCAGCAAAAAGACGTAATCAGCCTCTTTCTAAATATGTACTTCTAGAGATCCTATTACACAAATAGACCCCAGTCCCGCAAACTCCCACACTTTAAATACATGAGTAGTCCCAATGATGGTCTTTAGGATGTTTGGTCCTGTTTCTTCCATGATGATTCCTGGGATAAGACTTTGGGTTACTTTGATTGAAAAAAGATATTTTACAGAGTGATTTCTTTTCATGGGGGCATTCTGTGGGTGACCTCTAGGCCTGTGAAGACTCTAAATTTAAATAAATTAAATAAATTAATGGAGATATCCTATCTCCTAGAACTGGAAGGGACCTTGAAAGGTCATTGAGTCCAGCCCCCTGCCTTCACTAGCAGGACCAAGTACTGATTTTGCCCCAGATCCCTAATTGGCCCCCTCAAGGATTGAACTCACAACCCTGGGTTTAGCAGGCCAATGCTCAAACCACTGAGCTATCCCTCCCCCCCCTCTATAAAGGATGAATGTTCAATTGTACCTGCCTCTTTATTGGACAAGGTTCCAATACATTTTTAGTTACATATCTGCCAATTCCTGATCGCTTTGCTAGAAACAGCTACCAGAAACAGTTTATGATTTGTTACTCAGATTTACAGTCAAGAAGCATATATTTGCTTAGCCACATATTTGTGTCTGATGTTTGAATGACACAGCTTTGGGTGCTCATATTCTGCCTTACAGTACACATGTTGAAGATACTTGAAAATGGTGTTGGCAAAGATAAATGTTTTTCCTTTGTCTCATGGAGCATAAGCCATCATGGCATTACCTGCTGTTTAATGCTTGCCTCCTTTTTGCCTTTACTATCGTCAGTGCCACCATCAGTAGTGTCAGCTCAGCTCTTGAATTAGAACTCGCAAGTTAACTTGTATTCCCTGTGCTGTCTAGCTGTCTACTCTGTAACAGCAGAACCAGAATATTGCCAAGTCTTGCATAAACAATGCCTATTGCTTTTGCTTTAATTTCTTAGTAACACAGGAGTAGATTTTAAAATGTATATTAAAGTGAAGAGGACATGTTCAACCAGATTATAACAATTCTAACGTACAGAGACTTGGTGACTCAAATTACTTCTTTGTATGTTAAAAATGTAATAAAGATACTGCTGGTCTGATGGTTGATAATATTAACAATGCAAGAAAATGTGCTCCTTCCATGCTTAAGATTGTGTCAAATGTTTGTTAGCTTTTCACATCAAAATGAAGTGTATAAATATTATTTACATTAAGAATAAACTGAACTTGGTTATTATTACAACATATTGCTTTGGTTTTTGATGTTTACTTGAATTGCTGGAAAATTCAAAGTTTCTTTTCATGGCCTCCGTAATGTTAACAATTGCATAGCAACTCCTAATCTGAGTGATAGACACTAAACTGAATAAGTATCCACTTCTTCATTTATTCAGATTTTATATCCTAGTTGTCTTTGCTTCTTGCAGTAATTTGTCGAAAGCTTGCAGTTAGGTTGTATGTAACCTTTAATTCAGCTATTGTTAGCAGTTTTGTATGCCAGTGAAGGGTTCTGAAATTTTCAGTAGGATGTGTACTCCTAATAGGGAATCTTAATTATTCCCCTAGTACTTCAGAGCTATCATTGACATCTGAGTTATATACATTTCAGATCTACTGCATAACCTTCAACTCCCAGTCAACAGGGTTGTGTTATACTTCATAGGCTAGAACAAGGAGATTTTTGTATTATTATTATTATTTATTTTATTATTGTTACAAGGACTTAAGAGAAATCTATGCATGTAAAACTTATTTGCACTCTCTCTCCATTTTCCATTTTATTCATGCCATTGAATCACATATAGACAAATTAATCAGGTTACTTTTAGCTTAAATATTAAAGGTCAACCATGTACCTCTCCTAGTGCTTTTGGCAGTGGACTAGTTTTAATTCTCATGGTTGGTTTAGTCACTTTTTCCCCCTGAGCGGTAGATATTACACCAGACAGTTTTGAGATTCCCAAGTTAGAAGAGAGCTAACCAATGCAAAGGTATCTGCCATACGACATATAGGAGTTAACATCCAGTTTTGCAATACTATCCTATGATGTTTGTATTGACTATTCTGTACTGTCAAAAACTATCATGGGTGTGTGGCAGACATTCCAGTGTGTGTGTGTGTGTGTGTGTTTCTGTGTACGGTATGGCTAAGTCAACATGGCCGATTTGTATTGCATGGACTTCCTTGTCATATTATGGGATCTTCTTTTTTCCCCATATTTTAGGGCCTGATCCAGAGGCCTTTAAAGTCAGTAGAAAGACTTCCACTGATTTCAGAAATCTCTGTCCAGGCCCTTATTTCACAAGAGCAGCTATAAAACTGTAGCAGTGCCACAGCAGTTCTGTGAATAGTCCAAAAACTGGAGAAATCTCCAAAGAAAGACAGCAAATGAATACAAAGATTTAAAAAAAATAAATTTGTTTTCCCCTTTTTCACCTCATATTTAATTCTATCGTGTTTTGTTGTGGCCCACTCAAAGGCATGCTGATCACTTGGACCAAGATATAGCTGTGGAAGCAAGTTTTTACTTCCTGCCTTTATATGGAGTCAAAGAGGAACCAATTATTTGATCTTAGCCAAGGATAATAGATAGGACTAATTCATCATTCGGTTCAGTAGAGTTCTCTGACGATGTGTGCCCCCAGTCCTGCAAATATTTAAGTATGTGCTTAATTTTAAAGAGCTACTACGTGCTTAAAATTAAGCATATAGGAACATGTTTTCAGGATTGGGGCCTTGCTGTGTTTCAGGACAAACTGTAGTTTCTTCGTGGCACAAAGATTATATGAACAATTGTATCCATTTTAAATAATTTTACAATAATGTGCTAGGATTTTGCAAATAAATTACCTATTGGGCTAGCTCTACCCTCAGATATATGTATGCATCT